>NC_135974.1:33668814-33918761 GCF_053455715.1 Rhinoraja longicauda | reverse complement strand
TCTCTCCCCTCTTCTCCCTCTCTCACTCTTTCTCTCCCTTTTCTCGCTCTCCCCTCTATCCCCTCCCCTCTCCTCTCCCTCTCCCATTCTCTCCCCTCTCTCTCTCTCTCTCTCTCTCTCTCTCTCCTCTCTCTTCTCTCTCTCTCCTCTCTCTCTCTCTCTCTTTCTCTCTCTCTCTCTCTCTCTCCCTTTTCTCACTCTCCCCTCTACTCTCTCTCTCTCCTCTCTCTCTCCCTTTCTCTCTCTCTCTCTCTCTCTCTCTCTCCCTTTTCTCTCTCTCTCTCCCTTTTCTCTCTCTCTCCCTTTTCTCTCTCTCTCTCCCTTTTCTCTCTCTCTCCCTTTTCTCTCTCTCTCTCTCTCTCTCTCTCTCTCTCTCTCTCTCTCTCTCTCTCCCTTTCTCTCTCTCTCTCTCTCCTCTCTCTCTCTCTCTCTCTCTCTCTCTCTCTCTGTCTCTCTCTCTCTGTCTCTCTCTGTCTCTCTCTGTCTATCTCTCTCTCTGTCTCTCTCTGTCTCTCTCTCTCTCTCTGTCTGGTATCTCTAACCTCTGTGTCTGGAGTGTTCGTTTACTGCCTTTTTTGACTTTCAAAGAGTGTACATTAACTTAAACAAAATGTTTCCCAGTACTGAATTTTGCTCCTGTTCTTTTGCATTGGTATTTAATAAATTTGCAATAACATGAAGCACATCTTATTTATCTGGTAGATTTTACGTTTGCATGGTTTTATTACAACATACACTCTGCACATTCAATGCTGGGAGGATGCTGTTGACTTCCTTAGTCAATGACAGCTTGGATTTTCAATATTCTGTGCCACGCACACGCGCCCCAGTTAATTTATATCAGAGTTATTATTCCGCTTTCTCCTCTCTAAAATGAATAGGAATTATAATCTCCAGCCCAGATGCAAACGGTTCCTCTTTTAGATAATCTCTCTTAAATCCCGTAGAGCAGGTGTGGTCTGTCTTTAGAGAATTGTCCAACAATGTACAATATGTGCAGCATTTTGCAGTTTTAGACAAGCCATATGTGGCAAGGAGAGCAGATAATGCCTTTTTCATTTCTAAAATTAAAGTGTTTCCAATCATATTGTCAAGCTTCCACCCCGGAAAAACACACTCGCAAAAATCAGCACAGCAATATCACCACGAGACAGTCGCACGTACCTCTGGGAAATGGTGTCAAAACTCCAGGGTCTGGTTGTTTATCCTGTGTTTACTTCACATCCAAGCTGCAGCCTTGCACTCTCAAGTTCACACTTGATAGGAGCAGAATTAGGCCATTCGGCCCATCAAGTCTACTCCGCCATTCAATCATGGCTGATCTATCTCCCCACCTTCACCCCATTCTCTTGCCTTCTCCCCATAACCCGGTCACGGTGGCGCAGCGGTAGAGTTGCTGCCTCACAGCGAATGCAGCGCCGGAGACCCGGGTTCGATCCTGACTACGGGCGCCGTCTGTACGGAGTTTGTACGTTCTCCCCGTGACCTGCGTGGGTTTTCTCCGAGATCTTCGGTTTCCTCCCACACTCCAAAGATGTACAGTTATGTAGATTAATTGGCTGGGTAAATGTTAAAATTGTCCCTAGTGGGTGTAGGATAGTGTTAATGTGCAGGGATCGCTGGTCGGCGCGGACCCGGTGGGCCGAAGGGCCTGTTTCCCTAATCTAAACTAAACTAAACCCCTGACAACTGTGACACTCAATTCTAATGATTTACAATTCCCCAAAGGTGACCATTAAAACATGATAGAGGCACAAGGAACTGCAGATGTTGGTTTACAAAAAAATAAAATCAAAGTGCTGGAGTAGTTCAGCGGGTCAGCAGCATCTCTGGAGAACATGGATAGGCAACATTTTGGTCGGGGACTCCACTTTAAAACACAGTGGTGGTGCAGCGGTAGAGTTGCTGCCTGACAACGCAAGAGACCCGGGTTCAATGCTGACTGTGGGTGCTGTCTGTACGGAGTTTGCATGTTCTCCACATGGGCTTTCTCCAGGTGCTCTGGTTTCCTCCCACACTTGCAAAGACATGCAGGTTTGGAGGTTAATTGGCTTCGGTAAAAATTGTAAATGATCCCGACTGTGCAGGATAGTGCTAGTATACGGTGGTCATTGGTTGGCACGAACTCGGTGGGCTGAAGGGCCTGTTTCCACGCTGTATCTCTAAACTAAACTAACAAAATCCAATAAAGGGAAATCAAATCATGCTATTTAAAATATTTTAGAAATTACCTTTGAACTACCATAAATCGTTCTGACTGATCAAAAAGTAAGTTATCAGACTATTATTTTAATAGAGTTTAACAAAATTACATATCATTTAATAAGATGTTATATATATATCCCAAGAACTATTAGCACACAACTGTGTAATTAAACATAACATATCACAACGATTTAATAAGAACATAGAATATTTCATTTACAGCACATTAACAGGCCCTTCGGCCCACAATATCTGTGCCGAACATAATGGTAAGTTGAACTAATCTCCTCTACCTACACAGTATCTATATTCCTTCATTCCCTGCATATCCATGTGCCTATCCAAAACCCTCTTAAATGCCACTATCGTATTTGCCTCCACCACCACCAGTTCCCAGTCCCCACCACTCTCTGTGTAAATCTTTCCCTGAACATCTTCTTTAAACTTCGTCCCTCTCACCCTAAACCTGTGCCCTCTAGTCATAAAGTCAAGTAATAGTAACAGAATTAGGCCATTCGGCCCATCAAGTCTACTCAGCCATTCAATCATGGCTGATCTATCTCTCCCTCCTAACCCCGTTCTCCTGCCTTCTCCCCATAACCCCTGACACCTGTACTAATCAATAATTTATCTATCTCTGCTTTAAAAAAATCTCCATTGACCTGGCCTCCACAGCCTTCTGTGGCAAAGAACTCTACAGATTCACCACCCTCTGACGAAAGAAATTCCATCTCATCTCCTCCCTGAAGGAACATCTTTGACTTTTATGGGGCAACTTGATTGGAACACGAGGGGCAACTTTTAACATATAACATATATAACATATAACAACTACAGCATGGAAACAGGCCTGTCCGGCCCTACCAGTCCACGCCGACCATTCTCCCTGACCTAGTCTCATCTACCTGCACTCAGACCATAACCCTCCAATCCCCTCCTATCCATATACCTATCCAATTTACTCTTAAATAATAAAATCGAGCCAGCCTCCACCACTTCCACCGGAAGCCCATTCCATACAGCCACAACCCTCTGAGTAAAGAAGTTCCCCCTCATGTTACCCCTAAACCTTTGTCCCTCAATTCTGAAGCTATGTCCCCTTGTTGGAATCTTCCCCACTCTCAAAGGGAAAAGCCTACCCACGTCAACTCTGTCCGTCCCTCTCATAATTTTAAAAACCTCTATCAAGTCCCCCCTCAACCTTCTACGCTCCAAAGAATAAAGACCCAACCTGTTCAACCTCTCTCTGTAGCCTAAGTGCTGAAACCCAGGCAACATTCTAGTAAATCTCCTCTGTACCCTCTCCATTTTGTCGACATCCTTCCTATAATTTGGCGACCAGAACTGCACACCATACTCCAGATTCGGCCTCACCAATGCCCTGTACAATTTCAACATTACATCCCAACTTCTATACTCGATGCTCTGATTTATAAAGGCAAGCATACCAAACGCCTTCTTCACCACCCTATCCACATGAGATTCCACCTTCAGGGAACAATGCACAGTTATTCCCAGTTATTCCCAGATCCCTCTGTTCCACTGCATTCCTCAATTCCCTACCATTTACCCTGTACGTCCTATTTTGATTTGTCCTACCAAAATGCAGCACCTCACACTTATCAGCATTAAACTCCATCTGCCATCTTTCAGCCCACCCTTCCAAAAGGCCCAAGTCTCTCTGTAGACTTTGAAAATCTACCTCACTATCAACTACTCGCACAGAGAATATGGAATATGGAACAAACGACTAGAGGAAGAAGGTGAGGCAGGGACAATATCAACATCAAAGGATACTTGGACAGGTGTATGGATAGAAAAGGGCCGAACAGAGGCAAATGGGATTAGTTTAGATGGGGCATCTGGTTGGCATGGATGTGTTTGACCCCTGGACAATAGACTCCATGCATGATTATTCCTGTCTATTCCACTCATGATTTATACACTTCCATTAGACCACCCCTCAGCCTCCTGCTCCCCAAGGAATAAAGTTCTAGCCTGCCCAACCTTTAGTGTAGAAGAAATTGTATAAATAATAAAAAACAGCAAATGCTGGAAATTCACATTGTTCACATTGAAAGAGTGGTGAAAGAGTTGAAAGGCACGGTGGCGCAGGGGCAGCACGGTGGCGCAGCGGTAGAGTTGCTGCCTTACAGCGAATGCAGCGCCGGAGACTCAGGTTCGATCCTGACTATGGGCGCCGTCTGTACGGAGTTTGTAAGTTCTCCCCGTGACCTGCGTGGGTTTTCTCCAAGATCTTCGGTTTCCTCCCACACTCCAAAGACGTACAGGTATGTAGGTTAATTGGCTGGGCAAATGTTTAAAAAAATTGTCCCTAGTGTGTGTAGGATAGTGTTAATGTGCGGGGATCGCTGGGCCTGGTGGACCTGGTGGACCGAAGGGCCTGTTTCCGCGCTGTATCTCTAAATCTAAAAAAAAAGAACAATGTTGTAGTTTTTGTTCAGTAACACTGTTTTATTTAGCTTAGTTTTAGTTTTTTAGTTTTAGAGATACAGCGCGGAAACAGGCCATTCGGCCCATCGAGTCCGCACCCACCAGCGATCCCCGCACATTAACACTATCCTGGGGATAATTTTACATTTGTACCAAGACAATTAACCTACAAACCTGTACGTCTTTGGAGTGTGGGAGGAGACTGAAGATCTCAGAGAAATCCCACGCGGGTTATGTACAAACTCTATACAGACAGGGGAACATACAAACTTTGTACAGACAGCACCCGTAGTCGGGATTGAACCCTGGTCTCTGGCGCTGTAAGGCAATAACTCTACCGCTGCGCCACCGTGCCACCCAAAACCAACATTTATTTATTGAATAAATAAATAAATCTTTATAATGCAGCAAATGGACTAGTCTATTTGCAATGGAGTGGTTGTGCAAATGGACTGCCCTCTGAGTATTTTTTTATATGACAGCATAAATAATCAGATTGACACAGTACTCCAAGTAATGACCCTGAAAGTAGATATATTTTAATACTAGATTTAAAATTGCTTCAGCAGAGGATTTGCCTTATCTCTGAGCTTGTAGATTCCTAGGATAGTCTTAGTTTAGTTTAGTTTAGAGATGCAGCGTGGAAACAGACCCTTCGGCCCATCGAGTCCGCACCAACCCGCGATCCCCGTGAATTAACACCACGCTACACACACTAGGGTCAATTTTACATTTATAACCAAGCCAATCAACCTACAAACCTGGACGTCTTTGGAGTGTGGGAGGAAACCGAAGATCTCGGAGAAAACCCGCGCAGGTCACGGGGAGAACGTACAAACTCCGTATAGACAGTACCCGTAGTCGGGATTGAACCTGGGTCTCTGGCGTTGTAAGGCAGTAGCTCTACCACTGCACCACCGTGCCTCCCCAGTCATCCAATAGTGTAGATTGTAAATTCATGCTTTGCCTTTCATTCGTACCTGAATTTCATTGTTCCATTTGTCGGTACATATGACAATTAAATACTTTGCACTTGACTCTGAATGTTTGTCTACTTCACGCTACATGGATAAGGTTTGGAGCGATATGGACCAAACGCGGGCAGGTGGGACTAGTGTGGTGTAGTTGGTCGGGGTGGGCAAGTTGGGCCGAGGGGCCTGTTTCCACATTGCGTCACTCTATGTCTTCAGAGATACAGGGACAAAACAGGCCCTTTGGCCCACCGAGTCCATGCCAACTAATTCTCACAACTACATTTAATGCAGTTGTAAAGAATAATATTCAACTTGACATCCTTGTTTTAATTTTATTTAAAATTCTAAAATAAAATAGTAGCTTTAATTATTTCTGTGTGTGATGACTTTGGAGATACAGCGTGGAAATAGTCCCCTAAGCCCACTGAGCCCATTCAACCAGCGATTACCCCGTACACTAGAACTGTCCTATGCTTCACATCCTTGTGCTAAATGTTTTCATGTTTAGTTTTTATTCTCTAGATAGCACGCCATCAAAAGCTTTTCACTGTACCTCGGTACACGTGACAAGAATAATGAACTATACTAAACTAAACTGTTCATTGCGGCACGGTGGCGCAGCGGTAGAGTTGCTGCCTGACAGTGCCAGAGGCTCAGGTTTGATCATGACTACTGCTGCCGCCTGTCCGGAGTTTGTACGTTCTCCCTGTGACCGCACACTCCAAAGACGCACAGGTTTAGTAGTTTATTTGGCTTTGGCAATAATTGTAAATTGTCCCCAGTGTGTGTAGGATAGTGTTGGTGCAAGGGGTGATCGCTGGTCGATGCGGACACGGTGGGCTGAAAAACGATGGGCAGTCTGAAGAAGGGTCTCGACCCAAAGCATCACCCATCCCTTCTCTCCAGAGATGCTGCCTGTCCCGCTGAGTTACTCCAGCACTGTGTGTCCATCTTCGATTTAAACCAGTGCTTTCATACACGGTGGACCAAAGGGCCTGTTTCCACGCTGTATCTCTAAACTAAACTACACTAACAAAGTCAGCCTCACTGCTGTTCACATGCATTGACATTTGGGAATTGTCTACTGTGGTCTCATTTTCCTACTCATCCACTGTGGAAATGGATGTTCGAGCTGGTGAGCAATTATGGAAGGGGGATAGACACAAAATGCTGGAGTAATTTAACGGGCCAGGCAGCATCTGTAGGTTGAATGGACAGATGATGTTTCGGTTCAGAATCCTTCTTCGGACTAAAACAAAAATGAATAAGACCCAGACAGATTAAATCAGTAGGAAAGAACTGCAGATGCTGGTTTAAATCAAAGGTAGGCACAAAATGCTGGAGTAACTCAGCGGGACAGGCAGCATCTCTGGAGAGAAGGAATGGGTGATGTTTCGGGGTCGAGACCCTTCTTCAGAGTGAGAGTCGGGGAGAAGGAAACTGGAGATATGGAAGGGTACAAAGAGCATGTAAGGTGTGAAAAGGACGTGTACCGAGGTACAGTGAGAAGCTAATGCTGTGTGCTAACCAGTCAGCGGAAAGACCATACACCATAGTGACAACAAGGTACACAAACATTCAAATTAATCACGAAAAGCTGGGAGTAACTCAGCGGGTCAGGCAGCATCTCTGGAGAGAAGGAATGGGTGACATTTCCGGTCTAGACCCTTCTCTCCAGAGACGCTGCCTGTCCCGCTGAGTTACTCCCAGCTTTTTGTGTCGAGACCCTTCTTCAGCTTCAGGGGAAAGGGAAACAAGCGATATAGACGGTGATGTAGAGAGATTATAGAGCAAATGAATGAAAGATGTGCAAAAAGGAAACAACGATAAAGGAAGCAGGCCATTGTTAGCCTTTTGTGTCGACCTTCAGTTGAAACCAGCATCTGCAGTTCCTTCCTACACAGTGAGGAGGGCGGTGAAGTTAGTGGGGTATTGTGTCCGGGACACCAGCTTGTCCCAACATTTGCGCTTGGAGGGTCATTTGCAGGTCGGAGATGCAGCAAGCATGCTCACATTGCTGCTGGCAATCTCTCGCATGTGATGTACTGCACAGATGTCATTGTGTCTGCACGCTGCCAAATGTATAACATTATTTTAAAGTGACTGAACGACATGCTCCCAAGTACGAGCCCTGTAACAAAAACTGAAAGGGATCTTAACCAGTTGAGATACAAAGTGCTGGAGTAAGTCAAGGGGGGGAGGGAGTTCAGGGAACAGTACAGCGCTGGAACAGGCCCTTCGGCCCACAATGGCTGTGCTGAACACCATGCCAAGATAAACCGTGCAGGAAGGAACTGCAGATGGTGGTGGTTTACATCGAAGGTAGACCCCAAAATGCTGGAGTAACTCAGCGGGACAGGCAGCATCTCTGGAGAGAAGTAATGGATGGTGTTTCGGGTCGAGACCCTTCTTCAGACTGAGAATCAGGGGAAAGGGAAACGGGAGATATAGACAGTGATGTGGAGAGATGTAGAACACATGAATGAGAGATATGATGATAAAGGAAACAGGCCATTGTTAGCTGTTTGCTGGGTGAGAACGAGAAGCTGGTGCATAGTTGGTGTACCTAGTCCAGGATGAACTAATCCCAGCTGCCTCCACATGATCCATACACCTCCTTTTCCTGCATATCCACGTGTCCATATAAAAGCCCCTCAAAGGTCACTGTCATATCCGTCTCCCCCACCGCCCCTGGCAGTGCGCTCCAGATACCCAACATTCCAAAGGTCACTGTCATATCCGTCTCCCCCACCGCCCCTGGCAGTGCGCTCCAGATACCCAACATTCCAAAGGTCACTGTCATATCTGTCTCCACCACCACCCCTGGCAGTGCGCTCCAGATACCCAACATTCTCCGTGTTAAAAAACTTGCCCCACGCATCTCCTTTAAACCTTGTCCCTCTCACCTTAAAGCAGTGCTTTCTAGTTTTTGAAACTTTCACCTTGGGAAAATGACCCTGACTCTCCACCTATCTGTGCCTCTCATAATTTTACGTCCTTCGGTCAGGTCTCCCCTCAACCTCTGAGGCTGCAGGGAAATCAATCCAAGTCTGTCCATTGTCCCCTGAAGCTCATGCCCCCTGAACTAGGCAGCATCCTGGTAAACCTCTCTGTCTTTTGCTGTCTTTTTGAGTCATAGCGTGGAACAGCGTGGAAACAGGCCCTTCAGCCCAACTTGCCCACACTGGCCAACGTCCCATCTGCACTACTCCCACCTGCCTGCGTTTGGCTCATATCCTTCTAAACCAGGTCTTATCCATGCACCTGGCTAATTGTTCCTTAAACATATTGAGATATCTTTTGTTCCCCCAAAAGTCAAATTTATTCAAAATAAAAAATATATGCAAAACAAAAACAGTGCAAAAACTCTTTTTTACTTTCCCAGCGTCTATATACATCAATGGTATCGTACTCGGTAGTGTTTGCACCTGTCTTTGAACAAACATCCTCAACAATAACAGGCACAATAAGGGGTACGGATTCGAATAAAGGCGATGTATCTGCTTGGTGTCGGGTCTAATCCTTTAGTCTGTCTCGCTGATTTTCTTTACAATTCTACGGATATAGACATCTCATTAATCAGACTTGATTTAAAGAAATTCCCTCCATTATGAAGTACATGAATCGAGGTGGCCAAAAGGAATCCCCTCACTTTAATTAACATGCATATTAGCACATCAGAAAGGCACAAAATTAATGAAGGACATTTATTGAAGGAAAATAACTGCTTTTGTCATTTCACCAGTATTAATTAGCCTAGTTTCAGCAGAGAGGTTCCAGTGGTCTCAACTTAGATCTGGAGACTTGCTATTGTAAAGTAATGTCATAATTTCCATCGTTTCATTTCAAGCAGATATGGTCAATGATATTCAACGACGTTCTTTTTTAAACTCCAAAATAAAATAGTACTTTAAATTATTTCTGTGTGTGATGACTTTAGAGATACAGCACAGCACAGAAACACAGCCCTTCGGCCCATCGAGTCCACACCGACCAGCGATCACCCCGTATACTAGCACCATCCGACACACACCAGGGACAATTTACTATTTTTTACTGAAGCCAATTAACCTACAAACCTGCACGTCTTTGGAGTGTGGGAGGAAACCGGAGAAAACCCACGCGGTCACAGAGAGAACGTACAAACTCCGCACTGACAGTACCCGTAGTCAGGATCGAGCCCCGGACTCTGAAGCTGTAAGGCAGCAACTCTACCGCTGCGCCACCATGACACCTCTAGGTCTCTTGAAAGATTACGTGGATAGGAAAGGTTTAGAGATGTAGGAACATTCAGACAGTACCCGTGGTCAGGATCGAACCCCGGTCTCTGACGCTGTAAGGCAGCAACTCTACTGCTGAGCCACCTTGATGCCTCTAGGGTTATTCCTATGTCTCTTGAAAGATTACATGGATAGGAAATGTTTAGAGATGTAGGAACATTCAGACAGCACCCAATGTCAGGATCGAACCCCAGTCTCTGACGCTGTAAGGCAGCAACTCTACCGCTGCCACCCCATTGAAAGTTGAGTGGTACAAATACAATGTGTTATTGTTTGACTGTCTTTCCCACAGATAAATGTGAGAAGAATTGAATTGGATTGAATTGAATACATTTTATTAGCCAAGTATGTGCACATACAAGGAATTTGCCTTGGTGCTTTGCTTGCAAGTAACGACACGACATACAGTAAACAATTAAGAATAAAGCATAAAACATTAAAACATTAAGAAAAAAACATGTTTTAATGTTTTAGGGTTAGGGTTAGGGTTAGGGTTAGGGTTAGGGTTAAGAACATCATGTCAATCCTCATTTAGATTTTTTTTTAGATTTAGAGATACAGCACAGAAACAGGCCCTTCGGCCCACCGGGTCCATGCCGCCCAGCGATCCCCGCACACTAGCACTATCCTATACCCACCAGGGACAATTTTTACATTTGCCCAGCCAATTAACCTACATACCTGTACATCTTTGGAGTGTGGGAGGAAACCGAAGATCTCGGAGAAAACCCACGCAGGTCACGGGGAAAATGTACAAACTCCATTCAGACGGCGCCCGTAGTCAGGATCGAACCTGAGTCTCCGACGCTGCATTCGCTGTAAGGCAGCAACTCTACCACTGCGCCACCGTGCAGCCCATTTCAAGGAATGGAAAGTTTCTTGGGAGTCAGATGAAAATGTGATTGCTGGAATCTCAATCAGAACACGGCCCTGGAGGAACTCAGCAGGTCAGGCAGCGTCCGTGGAGGGAATGGACAGGCGCTGTTTCAGGTCGGGATTCTTCTTTAGACTCTGAAGTCTGGGTCTACCCCATTGCAAACATTGGACTTTGTCTATGGAACTCATGCACTGCAACTACTGAGGTTAAGGAGTGGTGTTGTAGGAGTGCTTCAAATCACGAGGGGAATTGACTGGGTCTTTTACCCAGAGTAGGGGAATGAAGAACCAGAGAACGTTGGTTGAAGATGAGAGGGCAAAGATTTAATGGGAACCCTAGGGGTGACTTTTTCACACGGAAGGTGGTGGGTAGATGAAATGAGCTTCTTGAGGAGATAGTTGAGACAGGTACAATAAAAACATTTAAAAGACACTTGGGCAGGTACATGGATAGGGACGTTTTAGAAGGATATGGACCAAATGCAGTCAAATGGGAAATCTTAATCGACGTGTACAAGGTGGGTTGGAGGGGCTGTTTCTGTAATGTATGACTCTCTGACTCTCGATGCTGAGATCTGACTTGTCCCACCCACGTCATTCCTTCTTCTCCCCGCTCCCTTCCGGCTGAAGGTACAGAGGCTTGAGAGTGTGCACAACCAGACTCAGGAACAGCGTCTTCCCCTCTGTTATCAGGCTTCTGAACGGTCCTTCCATCAGCTAGGGTGCTGTCCGACTCACCTCTACCCCATTGCGGACATTGGACTTTGTCTCTGGAACTGATGCGCTACAATGCTGAGAACTATATTCTGCACTCTGTATCTTCCCCTTTGCTCTACCTATTGTACTTGAGCTTGACTTGATTGTATTTATGTATACTATTATCTGATCTAGGAAAAAAACTGCAGATGCTGGTTTAAATCAAAGGTAGACACAAAATGCTGGAGTAACTCAGCGGGTCAGGCAGCATCTCTGGAGAGAAGGAATGGGTGACACTTCGGGTCGAGACCCTTCTTCAGACTGACATCAGTCTGAAGAAGGGTCTCGACCCGAAACGTCACCCATTCCTTCTCTCCAGAGATACTGCCTGACCCGCTGAGTTACTCCAGCATTCTGTGTCTACCTATCATCTGATCTGTTTGGATAGCACGCAAAACAAGGCAGGCTTTTCACTGTACTTCGATCAACATGACAATAATAAACCCTAAACACCAACCATTAATCCTCCACATTACGGTATGAGCACACACGTGCTTCCCTCAATCACGCCACAGCCCGTGATCCTGACTGCTCACACGCCTGCCAGCAAGCTCAATGTTAAGGAGATCTTGGTGCCAGCACGTCTCAGAAAGGGAATGCATTTTGCATTTTGCATTTTGGCAATGGCAACAACATTAGATTTGCAAATTCATGGCAGACGTGGAGCAGTCACTCACTGCAGCGGGGAGAGCATCAGAAACACTTGATGCACGTTAGATGTCGGTAAGAATTCCCGTAGAACAACGCAGATTTTCTTTTGTCGGTTGAAGGTGATGGTGATCTTGTCCATAAGGCCAGAGTGACGTTCATGCCATCTGCCATCTTGACTCGACACAGAGTCCTCTGGGCGGAACTCACTGAGTCCTGACCACTTACAGATTGGACAGCCTGCCTCTCCATAAGGCTCGCAAGCAGTAAAGCAGATGGCAAACTCACGCACACATTATGGGTCTTTATCTACACGCAGGAAATGCAGAAGCCATTAGAGCTCAGTTGGAAGAAGCAGAGTTCCCCGTTAGATCTGCATTGGCTGCCATTACCTGATCCATTAACTCTCTCGGTTGTATAAATAAACCATGGGGGGAAAAAAAAAGATTGTAAAGAAATCACTCATTTTCTTCACTAAATCCTTTACAAATTTTTTTTTTCAACAAGTAAATGTATTCCCTTATCATGTATCCATATATTGTGAATGGCTCGACTGTAATCATGTATTGTCTTTCCGCTGACTGGTTAGCACGCAACAAAAGCTCTTCACTGTACCTCGGAACACCTGACGATAAACTAAACTAAGGACCTCCACCTTTAGATAGTTCCTCTGTCCCTCTCTTCCCCTCCTCCTTCCCAGTTCTCCCTCTATCTTCCTGTCTCCACCTATATCCTTCCTTTGTCCCGCCCCTCTGACATCAGAATTAAGAAGGGTCTCGACCCGAAACGTCACCCATTCCTTCTCTCCTGAGATGCTGCCTGACCTGCTGAGTTACTCCAGCATTTTGTGAATAAGGACCTCCTGCAGTCAATTTTCATACAATAGACTGAATTTGTCCATTTTAATATCATACCATTTATTATTAGTGCAATAAATATTGCATTTTTATAGCAGAAATTAATATTTCTAATTAATGTTATAGAATATTAATAAATTAAAAATCCATAAATTCAATAAATTAATCACTGCCAATAACCAAGAAATTCGGTATTGAAACATTTAATGTAATGTAAAGAACTAAGGCAAGTTTAGTTTAGTTTAGTTCAGAGATATAGCGCAGAAACAAGCCCTTTGGCCCACCGAGTCCGCACCGACCAGTGATCCCCGCACACTAACACTATCCTACACACACTAGGGACAATTTACATTTATACCCAGCCAATTAACCTGCAAACCTGCACGTCTTTGGAGTGTGGGAGGAAACCGAAGATCCCTGAGAAAACCCACGCAGGTCACGGGGAGAACGTACAAACTCCGCGCAGACAGCACCCGTAGTCGGGATCAAGCCCGGGTCTCTGGCGCTGTAAGGCAGCAACTCTACCGCCGTGCCACTGTGACATTCTAATAGAATAATTCATTTTAATGTTTCCATTTTTTTTGTGTTAAAGTTGTTATACTGTGAAATAGAAGCAACATAGACCTTTCAACTAAATACATTTGGCTAAATTTTCCCAGAGCCTGTAAATTATATTTAGCTTCTTAAAATGTGATAACGATATTAGACTTTAGAGATACAGCATGGAAATGGGCCCTTCGGCCCACTAAGTCCATGCCGCCCAGCGATCACCCCGTATACTAGCAATGTCCTACACACTAGGGACAAATTACAATTAATAGAAGCCAAAAATCCGCCAGACCCAGACATCTTTGGAGTGTGGGAGAAAACCGGAGCTCCCGGAGAAAGTCCATGCGGTCACAGGGAGAACGTACAAACTCTGTACAGACAGCACCCATAGTCAGGATCGAACCCGGGCCTCTGCCGCTGTAAGGCAGCCAATTTACCGCTGTGCTTTTAGGCTTGTATACACTGGAATTTAGAAGGATGAGAGGAGATCTTATCGAAACGTATAAGATTATTAAGGGGTTGGACACGTTAGAGGCAGGAAACATGTTCCCAATGTTGGGGGAGCCCAGAACAAGAGGCCACAGTTTAAGAATAAGGGGTAGGCCATTTAGAACTGAGATGAGGAAAAACCTTTTTCAGTCAGAGTGTTGTGAATCTGTGGAATTCTCTGCCTCAGAAGGCAGTGGAGGCCAATTCTCTGAATGCATTCAAGAGAGAGCTAGATAGAGCTCTTAAGGTTAGCGGAGTCAGGGGGTATGGGGAAAAGGCAGGAACGGGGTACTGATTGAGAATGATCAGCCATGATCACATTGAATGGCGGTGCTGGCTCGAGGGGCCGAATGGCCTCCTCCTGCACCTATTGTCTATTGTCTATTGTGCCACCGTGCCGCCCACAATCAACGTGATGGTAATGCAGAGGATACACTCAGTGGTGTGGGATTAAAATGGCGCATGTTGTGGGAAACAGTCTTTACTTTTTGGAAGAACTAGAGAGAATGGAACAAAATGAGCTTGGCCACGGTGCCAGGTAGATTGTGCTTTCCCCCGGCCCCATGGGCTCACGGTTACACAGAGGTCAGAGCGTGCCAGTGTGCGTTAAACACCCTCGCTCTTCACTCTGGGATAAGAAGCTTATTTCCTCTTCCCCTGCAAAGATGAAGAATAATACAACTCGTGAGAGTCCGGCCCTTGTTCCTCGCACCAATTAAATCGGGAAAGTATGCAGATTAGGACCAGAAAATGGCGTTAAAATCCAGTATTAGCCCGAAAACACTGCGAAATCCCGCTTCCCAGTTTTATCCCAGTGGATCATTTATAAAACAAAATAAGTCAATCTAGAATTTAAAATTCATATTTTTAGATAATCAACCATTTGTGCATCCAACATATAAACTATTTAATTGTGTGGCTTTATTGGTTTCATCACAAGCTATTTTTTCAAAATTTCTTCATTTAGTTTTGTTTAGTTTAGTTAAGTCTAGAGATACAGATCGGAATCAGGCCCTTCGGCCCACCAAGTCCACGCTGACCAGCTAGCCCCGCACGTTCACACCATACCACACGCACTAGGGAGAATTTACATTTATACCAAGCCAATTAACCAGCAATCCTGTACATCTTTGGAGTGTGGAAGGAAAACAGAAGATCTTGGAGAAAACCCATGCAGGTCACGGGGAGAACGTACAAACTCCATACAGACAGCACCCGTAGTCAGGATTGAACCTGGGTCTCCAGCGCTGTAAGGCAGCAACTCTACCGCTGAGCCACCATGCTGCCACTACATTTGTTGGTCTATGGAACTGGTGTGCTACAGGAGATACAGAAGCTTGAAAGCGCGCACCACCAGACTCAGGGACAGCTTCTTCCCCTCCGTTATCAGGCTTCTGAACGGTCCTTCCATAAGCTAGGGTGCTGTCCGATTCACCTCTGCCCCATTGCGGACATTGGACTTTGTCTGTGGAACTGATGCGCTACAATGCTGAGGACTATGTTCTGCACTCTGTATCTTCCCCTTTGCTCTACCTATTGTACTTGAGTTTGACTTGAGTGTGTTGATGTATCTGATCTGTTTGGATAGCGTGCAAAACAAGCCTTTTCGCTGTACCTCAGTACACGTGATAATAATCAAACTGAACCTAAACCTACGAGGAACAGCCACTCAAACAATGATTAAACATTGCAGATAAATTGCCTTAAATTTAAAATAGAAACAGTTGAGAAATGGTTTTAAAACAATAAATGAAGACTTAATTAAACATGATTTCCTGACCCTTGTGCTCACTGCCCTTTGCAATCTATAGTTCGACTGGTGGGAGGAAACCAGAGCACCTGGAGAAATCCCATGTGGTCACAGGGAGAATGTGCAAACTTCGTACATACAGCGCCTGTAGTCAGGACTGAGCCCGGTTCTCTGGTGCTGTCAGGCAGTGACTCTACCGCTGCGCCACCGTACACAAGTCGAAAATAAGCCTTGCTGGCTCCGGCCACACCAGGCGACATGGCATTGGGAGAGTTGGTTATGCTGGGTAACCAGCATCAATGTCTCCTGTGATTATAAAGTATCATCATCATCGGCGGTCACTGGAAGCGAGTTTGACTGTCTTCTCCGTAGAGGACGCCTGTGCGTGACTTTGTTTAACGTGGGGAGACTGGTGCACAGACAGCCACCACAAGGTCCTTGACAGATCTGGGTCAGGATCCAGTGGCGTGGAGTCCAAGACGACCGGGGACCCTTTTCTGCTGCAGCCTTCATCCATCCGCCTGCCCAGCCGTTGTGACGCTCCACTAAAGTCAGCCGTCACCCTCCCTCCGCCTGCTCCACCGTTGGGGTCTTGGTTGGATCGCTCTTTGTCAGGGACCTCCCCCTCGACCTTACCGCCATGGGTGACCCTACCAGGAGCGTAGCTCCAGACGGCATCGCTCTCAGGATCTCAGGACCACATAAGCTTCTCCACCACGACAAGGTGACAATCCACGGAGAATAAAGTATCAAAGCAATCAATCCGCAGTTCCATAATTCAGCGTCACGAAGTGAACATGTGGAGTCAGCACACAGATGCAACTACTGTGCGGTACGTGACAGATTTCAAACAGATTGTCGAACATGGTTCACAGTGTTTCAAATCAAGTTGCTGGATGGCTTAGCTGTTGAATTGAGGATGTGAGCTCAAAGGAGATTGCTCAAAGGAAGATGTGACTGAATCTCAAGCAGGCATCTGATATTGAAATGCAGGCAGCAGCCCAGCAAACACAGGATCTGCAATCATCTCCCTGCCAAGCCTCGTAGCGGGAACATGTTGGGCTGAACCGCAGCAGATTGACTAAGAGATAAAGAGAACCTAAAGGGGATGGGACAGAGCTCAGCAGCACCTGTACAGGTGCCGGCACAAGGAGGTTGTTGTTGGGATATCGAGGGACATTGAAAGCAATTCAAAACTAATGCAAACTCAAGTGACTTCAGACTTTCGAAGTAGAGTGCGGAAACAGGCCCTTCGGCCCACCAACTCCACGCCGCCCCTCGATCACCCCTTCACAGTAGTTCTGTGCTATCCCACTTTCTCATCCACTCCCTACACACTAGGGGCAATTTACAAGCTTAGTTTAGAGATACAGCGCGGAAACAGGCCATTCGGCCCACCGAGTCCGATCCCCCTTACACTAGTTCTATCGTGCACACTAGGGATCATTTACAGAAGCCAATTATCCTGCAAACCTGCACATCTTCAGAGGAAACTGGAGCACCCGGAGGAAACCCACGCGGTCACAGTCTCCAGAAGGACAGCACCCGTAGTCAGGATGGAACCCGGGTCTCTGGCGCTGTAAAGCAGCAACTCTACCGCTGCACCACCGTGCCTCTCGGATAGGGGACGATTAATCTAATAAGCCCGCACATCTTTGGGATGTGGAAGGAAACTGAAGGCCCCAGAGGAAACCCACGGGGTCACAGGGAGAACGTGCAAACTCCACGAAGACAGCATCTGAGGTCAGGATCAAACCGGGCTCTCTGGCATCGTGAGTCAGCGGCTCTACCCGCTGCGCCACCATGCTGTCCGTCTCTGCACAGACGTATACTGACATTCAGCACAGTGCTGGAGCTACTACCTCAAATCCCTCTGATCTTTTCTACACGTCAGGATACATTTGTAGAAAGGGTGTCAAAGGACATCTATATACTAAAACTCTCGTTTGTTATCTTGTTTGTGACTGAACTTCAGCCAAAACGGTACACGGTAGCGCGACAATTTTAGGCCCACCTTACTCACCTTTGTCACTTTAGTGATAATTCAAGTAGTTTTATTGAAATCGGTGTTATATTTTTTAAGTTATTCACATTTTAAAGTTTAAAAGGAGGGGAGGGGGAGGGGAGGAGGGAGGGGGGAAGGGGGGAGTGGGGGAGAAGGGGGAGGGGAGTGGAGGTTGAGGAGAGAGGGGATGGGGGGGGGGGGGGGAGGACAGGGTGCTGCACCAATGCAGGAGAGGTTTGGGCCCAATGGGTCCACTTTGTCCAGTTGGTACTAATGCTGTCAAACCGCTGTGTGTGACCTGTGTTTCAGGTCACATTGGCCAGAAACTGCAGTGGAGTTGAAGGAAAGTTGTTCTCTACATCTTGGCAGCTACTTGCGATCAAACCTGAAAGCACCTTTGAAAGAAGTGCAATAGGACTCGAGATAATTTCCCTCCGTTGCATCAAAATAGTGCAGGAAGGAACTGCAGATGAAGATAGAAACAAAAGTCTGGAGTAAATCAGCCGAATATGCAGCATCTCTGGAGAGAAGGAGTGGGTGATGTTTCGGGTCGAGACCCTTCTTCAGACCTTGAAACGTCACCCATTCCTTCTCTCCAGAAATGCTGCCTGTCCCGCTGAGTTACTGATCAGTCTGAAGAAGGGTTTCAACCCGAAACGTCACCCATTCCTTCTCTCCAGAGATGCTGCCTGTCCCGCTGAGTTACTGATCAGTCTGAAGAAGGGTTTCAACCCGAAACGTCACCCTTTCTTTCTCTCCAGAGATGCTGCCTGTCCCGCTGAGTTACTCCAGCATTTTGTGTCTATCTCACATTTAAAAAATTGACTCCATCTGCAACTTCAACTTGCGTTACTCATTTTAGTCCATGTACCCATCAAATGCTGCGTGCAAATGCTTGCTCCAACTTGTAATTATTAGAGAAATACAGAGGAAGCCTTTGAAATAATCGTTGAAAGAAATGATTTCTGATCATTATTAGCGACGAGTTGATTTCAGGTGGAGGATGGCTCGGGGAAGGGTTTAGTTTAAATAATTCATTGGAAGCATAGCCGTCAAAGCAGTTTCCTTCAGGTTAAACGTGTCGTTGCCTGACTGTCAGATGAAAATCATCACAGTTCTTTGTGTGGGCCACTTTGTTCGTGTGTGGCATTATTAAAGTCGAGGGCAAACATAATTCCCTCCAGTCAATGGAACTGATTTCATTAGTGACTTGAGCTGGTTAATCAAAGAAGACAATTACCGTCTGAGAACCCATCTGAAGAAGCATCTCGACCCGAAACGTCACCCATTCCTTCTCTCCGGAGATGCTGCCTGTCCCGCTGAGTTACTCCAGCTTTTTGTGTCTATCTTCGGTTTAAACCAGCATCTGCAGTTCCTTCCCACACAGGCCAATTACCTTGATTCCCTCCTGAACTTTTATTGCAACAAATGAAACCGGAAACATGGCAGAACACAGAGCAGTACAGCACAGGAACAGGCCCTTCGGCCCGCTATGTCCGTGCCGAACACGATGCCAGCATAAACTAATCCTCTCCTCCCTCCACTCCCTGCATATCCATGTGCATGTCCAAAAGCCCCTTAAACGCCACTATCTTCTCGGCCTCCACCACCATCCCTGGCAACACATTCCCAACACCCCATCACCCTGTGTAAAATAGCATCTCTGGAGAAAACAAATAGGTGACATTTCGAAGATTCGGTGGGCCGAATGGCCTGTTTCTGCGCTGTATCTCTAAGTTTCTAAATCACCTGACCATGTCCTCCAGAATGCGAAGAAGGGTCCCGACCCTAAAAGGCCAACTATTCCTTTTCTCCGGAGATGCTGCCTAATCTGCTGAGTGACTCTAGCTTGGTGTCCATCTTCGGTGTCCAGCATCTGCAGTTCCTTCCTGCACGTGACTCTAATGAGCACTTCTGTAATGTTGTCGGCAACAGAAACCTGGCAAATCTTTGTGTGCGTTGTGCATTATATGCAAAAACAAAGAATTTCACCGAGCCTCGTCACATGTGACAATAAAGTATGTAGGAAGGGACTTCAGATGCTGGTTACAACCGAAGATAGACACAAAAAGCTGGAGTAACTCAGCGGGTCAGGCAGCGTCTCTGGAGAGAAGGAGTGGGTGGCGTTTCGGGTCGAGACCCTTCTTCCGACTGAGAGTCTGGGGAAAGGGAAACGAGAGGTATAGATGATGATGTAGAGATATATAGAGCAAATGAATGAAAGATATGCAAATAAGAAACGATGATAAAGAAAACAGGCCATTGTTAGCTGTTTGCTGGGTGGGAACGAGAAGCTGGTGCATAGTTGGTGTACACGGGGGCCTGGTCCAGCATATCCACGTGTCCATATAAAAGCCCCTCAAAAGTCACTGTCATATCTGTCTCCACCAGATATGTTCCAGCAGTGCGCTCCAGATACCCAACATTCTCCATGTTAAAAAACTTGCCCCGCGCATCTCCTTTGAACCTTGCCCCTCTCACTAGGGTTGCCAACTGTCCCGTATTAGCCGGGACTTCCCGTATTTCTGACTAAATTGGTTTGTCCCGCACGGGACCGCCCTTGTCCCGTATCAGGCCCGAGGGCCGGGTTGCTATGCAACTTCTGTTAGGTGAACGCACTCCGTTAGCCTACACTGTCCCGGTCGACAGCGGCCCTCGTCGGAGGTTGCGTGGCAACCCGCCCCCTCCGGCCCGGGAGCCGCCATTGGCGGAGCGGGAGCACGTGGCCGCTAGCTAGGTGAGGTCACGTGGGGCGCGGGGCGGTGACGTCACCTTGTCCCGTATTTGGGAGTGAGATAGTTGGCAACCCCCTACCTCTTGCCTTAAAGCTATGCCTTCTAGTTTTTGAAATTTCCACCCTCGGAAAACGATTCTGACTGTCTACCTATCTGTGCAAAATAAATATGTAACGACGCTAAAGGAAACAGGGCCATTTGTTGGTGTGTTTATTGGTACAATAAAGTATCATTGAATGGTTGAAGTGGTCACCCACCAGCAGATGTCAGCACTGAGTTAGGCCCAGCGCAGCTACTCAGGAATAGAACTTGGCACTGCCCAGAACTTGTCACTGCCTTCTCCCCGTAACCCCTGGCACCCATACTAATCAATAATCTATCGATCTCTGCCAAAGTCATGCAGAGATGCTGCCTGACCAATTGAGTTACTCCAGCACTTTGTGTTTCGGACATTTTAGTCTAAAGAATCCTGACCTGAAATGTCACCTACTATCCAAGTCATAAGTTTAAACAAAACTTGTGATCATAAGGCATTCATAAGTTCATAAATCGTACGAGTAGAATTAAGCCATTAGGCCCATCAAGTTTACTCCGCCATTCAATCATGGCTGATCCATCTTTCCTAACCCCATTCCCCTGCTTTCTCCCCACAACCCCTGACACCTGTACTAATCAAGAATCTATCCATCTCTCCCAAAGTCATGCAGAGACGTTGCCTGACCTGCTGAGTTACTCCAGCACTTTGTGTCTTTTTCCATTGTTTTTTTTTTTTTAAACAGCATCTGCAGTTCCTTGTATCAACATTTGAGTATATTTATTAACATGATATTATTGGACATTAGGATCAGTGAGAACAGATGTCATGTGAAGTGTTTCTGGTGGATTCGGTGTACCTGATATATGTGTGACCATCAGCAAGCCCCTCAGCCTTCTCATACAGCTGGCGTTGACAGAGACAAGGCTAGATCCATCACCTCTGCATTGTTTCCCGATGAGTACAGGTCCACCACCGATTTTCCGGCACCCTTGGTTCCAGAGCCTTGTCGTGGTATCCATTTTGCCGGACCGACAGAGGTCACGGCCTTGTGGGGGCCGAGATACCGGCCCACAAAGTCGGCCTCTGGGAGTCGGGCTGTGGGGACGGATCTGCCGGCTGGGGCCGGGCCGCAGTTCCAGAGCCCCGGCTGCAGGGGGCAGCGTCCACCCGCCGATCGGCCACGGAAGTCCCGATGAGGTCGGGATCGACCGCCTCACCCGGCCTGGGGACACATTTCCGAGAGTGGGAATTTCGAGCGCGCTCTCGTAATTCTGTCTGGATTAAAGGAGGTGTTAGACCACCAGTTACAGGTGGACCTGTAGTTGACTCCACACACTCTTTCAGCAGTGGTTTCACAGGGAATATTACAAACTTTCACATTGATTTTAAGATATGTTTGAGTTGATTTTCTTGGCATTATTGGGTTTAAGTACTTATCTCATCTGTAGATGTAAAAGGTAAAACATTCCGCACCAGCAAATAATAAAAATGTCCTTCATTGGAGACATATAGTATAAGGAAATAACTGCAGATGCTGGTACAAATCGAAGGTATTTATTCACAAAATGCAGGAGTAACTCAGCAGGTCAGGCAGCATCTCAGGAGAGAAGGAATGGGTGACGTTTCGGGTCGAGACCCTTCTTCAGACTGATGTCAGGGGGGCGGGACAAAGGAAGGATATAGGTGGAGACAGGAAGATAGAGGGAGATCTGGGAAGGGGGAGGGGAAGAGAGGGACAGAGGAGCTATCTAAAGTTGGAGAAGTCGATGTTCATACCGCTGGGCTGCAAGCTGCCCAGGCGAAATATGAGGTGCTGTTCCTCCAATTTCCGGTGGGCCTCACTATGGCACTGGAGGAGGCCCATGACAGAAAGGTCAGACTGGGAATGGGAGGGGGAGTTGAAGTGCTCGGCCACCGGGAGATCAGTTTGGCCAACGCGGACCGAGTGCAAGTGTTGAGCGAAGCGATCGCCGAGCCTGCGCTTGGTTTCGCCAATGTTACTAAGTTGACATCTGAAGCAACGGATGCAATAGATGAGGTTGGAGGAGGTTGGAGGAGGATCTTCATTGGAGACCCTCGGACTATCTTTGATCGGACTTTACTGGCTTCACCTTGCACCAAACGTTATTCCCTTATCATGTATCTATCTGTACACTGTAAATGGCTCGATTGTAATCATGTATAGTCTTTCCTTTGACTTTTGTTAGCATGCAACAAAAGCTTTTCACTGTACCTCAGTATATGTGACAATAAACTAAAAATAAACTGAATGAAACTTCCAAGACCAATTGAAAATCTATAATTTATTACGTCCACTTTAATGGAAAGAGAGGGTTCTATAAAGCAAAAATATTAATGTACAAACTTTATTGCCATAATATATAAAATAAGCATAGTTTAAATTTCTTCAATTCCGTTCGAAGAGATTTTTTTCATTCTGCATGAGTCTCGATTTAGAGATTAAGTAAATATTTAAGCATCTTTTAATTGCAATACTACTTGAAGTTAAATAATATACTTATATAAAAAATTAAATCTTTCAGATTCTGAATATACAAGAATTTATAAAGTTTATAGTTTTGCTAATTTAAACAAATTAATCACAGAGTCGTACAGCACGAAAACAGGCCCTTCGGCCCAACTCATACATGCTGACCAAGATGCCCCATCTAAGATAATTCCATTTGCCCATGTGAGTAATTCAATAAACATTCTAATTATGTATGAAGAACTGCAGATGCTGGTTTACATCGAAGATAGACACAAAATGCTGGAGTAACTCAGCGGGACAGGCAGCATCTCTGGAGAGAAGGAATGGGTGACGTTTCAGGTCGAGACCCTTCTTCAGACTGAATGTGTAACGTTTCGGATCGAGACCCTTTTTCAGTCCGAAGAAGGGTCTCAACCCAAAACGTCACCCATTCCTTCTCTCCACAGATGCTGAGTTACTCCTGCATTTTGTGTCCAGCATTCTAATTATATTTAATCTGAACCTCCGTATAATTGCATTCGTTACTCGCAATGTAAAAGGTAAACGAAAATGGTAGAAAGATGTTGTGGCAAAATAAGTCCCAAAAATGGGACATTTCAAGTCACAAAACTCATGCTGAAATTCCATTTATATAGAAACATAGAAAATAGATGCAGGAGGAGGCCATTTGGCCCTTCGAGCCAGCACCGCCATTCATTGTGATCATGGCTAATCATCTACAATCAGTAACCTGTGCCTGCCTTCTCCCCATATCCCTTGATCCCACTAGCCCCTAGAGCTCTATCTAACTCTCTTTTAAATTCATCCAGTGAATTGGCCTCCACTGCCCTCTGTGGCGGAGAATTCCACAAATTCACAACTCTCTGGGTGAAAAAGTTTCCTCTCACCTCAGTTTTAAATGGCCTCCCCTTTATTCTTAGACTGTGGCCCCTGGTTCTGGATGCCTATAATGGCACACCTACCACAAAAACTATAAGTAAGTTGCATTTCAGTGTTCACATATCAATGCAATACCAGTAAAAACTGGTTAGATAAATGAGGGCAGCTTACTTTAAGCCAAACGGTCTTAACATCAGAACTAACTTACAAAAACCTGATACAAAGATTTCTCATCCATTGCAGAAAGATATGCAGCAATGTGGATGCCTTTAATGAAAATAAACTTTGAGATCTGGTCAGAACTGTGGAACTTAAGCAAATAAGATAAAAACTTTGATCATTAATTTGAGAGCGTGCTGCTATTAATGGAGAGAATGATACATTAAAATGTATAGCTTTCTAGTATAAGAAAATAACTGCAGATGCTGGTACAAATCGAAGGTATTTATTCACAAAATGCTGGAGTAACTCAGCAGGTCAGGCAGCATCTCAGGAGAGAAGGAATGGGCAACGTTTCGGGTCGAGACCCTTCTTCAGACTGCATTTTGTGAATAAATAGCTTTCTAGTAAGTAACTAACATTAGATACTAATATTAAGATTAAATTTGCCAACTGAAAAAAAAGTTTTCAGTCAACGAAGAGCATAGAAAAGTACAGCACAAGAACAGGCAATTCAGCCCACAAAGTTGATGCCTATTTAAACTGATAAGTTCATATGTCATAACAGCAGAATTAGGCCATTCGGCCCATCGAGTCTACTCAATCATGGCTGACCTACCTTTCACTCTCAACCCCTTTCTCCCTTAACCCTTTGACACCCTTCCTAATCAAGAACCTGTCAATCTCCTCTTTAAAAATACCCAATGGCTTGGCCTCCACCACCGTCTGTGGCAGTGAATCCCACAGATTCACCACCCTCTGACTGAAGAAATTCCTCCTCATCTCCTTTCTAAAGGAACGTCCTCTTTGGCCCGAGGATCCCATCTGCTTGTACGTGATCTATAGCCCTCTGTGCAGGAAGAAACAGCAGATGCCGATTTACACTGAAGATAGACACAAAAAGCTGGAGTAACTCAGTAACGGAATAGGAGACATTTCGGGTCAAGACCCTTCGTCAGATCTGAAGAAGGGTCTTGACCCGAAACGTCACCTATTCCTTTTCTCCAGAGATGCTGTCTGACCCGCTGAGTTACTCCAGCTTTTTGTGTCCATCTTTGAACAGTACCTCTATTCCCTGTTCTATCATGTGCTCTTCTTTAGATTTAGAGATACAGCACGGTAAACAGGCCCTTCGGCCCACCGAGTCCGTGCCGCCCAGCGATCCCCGCACATTAACACTATCCTACACACACTAGGGACAATTTTTACATTTACCCAGTCAATTAACCTACATACCTGTACGTCTTTGGAGTGTGGGAGGAAACCGAAGATCTCGGAGAAAACCCACGCAGGTCACGGGGAGAACGTACAAACTCCGTACAGACGGCGCCCGTAGTCGGGATCGAACCCGAGTCTCCGGCGCTGCATTCGCTGTAAGGCAGCAACTCTACCGCTGCGCCACCGTGCCGCCACTAAAAGCCTCTTAAACGCCACTATCAAGTCTGCCTCCACCACCACCCCTGGCAAAACTTGCCCCGTGCATCTCTTTTAAACTTTCCCCTTCAGACAGCTGATAAAATGAAAGGTTAGCCCAGCCCTCCTTTCCCGAAACTAAATCTTGATTCCCTAAAAATTGGAACCCGTCTTTAAGAATACATGATATGTGTATCTTGTACTGAGAAGTCACTTTATTTTGGTCACACATTCATATCTTTACATTCAGATAAATAGTCATGTAAAAATCTGTCCAACAAAATAAAATCACTAAAAAAGAGTAAACATTTTTGTGCATACAAAATACTGTTATTCTGCGTTTCTGTTCATAAACAAAGGAAATATGATCAGATTAAGTGCTGCTTGTTTCTAGACAAATGAAATCTGAATATCAACATAGTTTTAGTTTTAGCTTAGTTTGGGGATACAGCGTGGAAACAGGCCCTTTGGCCCACTAAGTCCCTGCCGACCAGCGATCACACCAGTTCTATTCTATCCCATCGCACACACCAGAGGCAAATTACAGAAGCCAATTAAGCTACAAACCCGCATGGGCACGTCTTTGGAGGGTGGGAGGAAACCCGGAGAAAACCCAGGCGGTCATGGGGAGGATGTGCAAACTCTGCACAGACAGCACCCGTGGTCGGTAGCGATCCCGGGTCTCTGGCGCTGTAAGGCACCGCTGTTCCACCGCGCCGCCCAACGTAAAAGCACTGTCTTCCCTCGACCCTGAAGGCTGTTTGTGAGTTACTTCAGCTTTCAACATGGCCTGAAAAGATCTTTCAAATGTCTATCTGTGTTGCTTGACCGAACAAGAGAAAGAAGAAAAGGCCAAAGGTGTTGACGATGCTGATGAAATTGAACACGGACGGCCACGAGCCCGAGGTCTCTATGAGGTAACCTGCCAGGTACACAAAGGCCACCCCTGCAATGAAAGAAGGCAAAGTTAACATCCTCAAAGACTGCAGAAGCAATCCAAATAGCCCTACTCAAAACAAGACTCTGTTTATTCACAAAATGCTAGAGTAACTCAGCAGGTCAGGCAGCATCTCAGGAGAGAAGGAATGGGTGACGTTTTGGGTCGAGACCCTTCTTCAGTCTGAAGTCTGAAGAAGGGTCTCGAACCGAAACATCACCCATTCCTTCTCTCCTGAGATGCTGCCTGACCTGCTGAGTTACTCCAGCATTTTGTGAATAAATACCTTCGATTTGTACCAGCATCTGCAGTTATTTCTTATACTTACAAGACTCTGTTTGGCTGCTTAGTTTTCGAGATGCAGGGGAGATTTCTGCTTTTCGAGATACCAAGCACTGGACTTCTACCAGCTGGAGTTTAGAAGGATGAGGGGAGGGGTGGAGAACCTCATTGAAACTTACGGAATACTGAAAGGCTTGGATGCAGTGGATGTGGAGAGGATGCTTCCACGCTAGTGGGAGAGTCTAGGACCAGAGGTCACATCCTCAGAATTAAAGGACGTTCCTTTAGGAAGGAGATCAGGGGTAATTTCTTTAGTCGGAGGGTGGTGAATCTGTGCAATACATTGCCACGACATTGACTTGAGGCCAAGTCAATGTATAATTTTAAGGCAGTGACAGATGAATTCTTGATTAGTACGGGTGTCAAGGGTTATGGGGAGAAGGCAGGAGAATGGGGTTAAGAGGGAGATAGATCAGCCGTGATTGAAGGGCGGAGTAGACCTGATGGGCCGAATGGCCTAATTCTGCTCCTAACATTTATGAGCTTATGCAGTATGGAAACAGCGATGCGATGCATAGGCAATGGATCAGATACCATAAACATATAAATACTTCTAATATCCCAGCACACAGCATCCCACTGAACTGAATTGAAACACGCAGTGCAGGAACAGGCCCTTCGGCCCACTGACTCTATACTGACCGTCGATCACCCGTTCACACTAGTTCTATGTTATCGCATTTTATCATCCACTCCCAATACATTTGAAACGTCACCTATCCATATTCTCCAGAGATGCTGCCTGACCCGCTGAGTTACTCCAGCACTTTGTGCCATTCTTGGCCTGTAGTTACTAATATTTAGTAACTCTTCTTGTACAAGCGGTTTTCCAAATCCTCTGGTATCAACCCGGATCTCAGCAAACTTAAAAAAACAAAGTTAACAAAGATCTTTCTATTTGTTTTGGCATCGCCCCTGCCCGAGGTCATTTGTGGTCGGCCCTGGTCTTTTCACGCCTCTAACTCTTCACCTCGACAACTCCCGGCCCCCCCAGCCCCCTTCTTGCAGTCTGAAGAAGGGTCCCGACCTGAAACATCACCCATCCTTTCTCTCCAGAGATGCTGCCTGACCCTCCGAATTACTCCAGCACTTTGTGTCTATCGTTACTGTGGAGGTTCGAATTTCCACAGAACCATAATACAGTTCCAGAACCAGGGGCCACAGTTTAAGAATAAGGGGTAGGCCATTTAGAACGGAGATGAGGAAAATCTTTTTCACTCAGAGAGTTGTAAATCTGTGGAATTCTCTGCCTCAGAAGGCAGTGGAGACCAATTCTCTGGATTCTTTCGAGAGAGAGTTGGATAGAGCTCTTAACGATAGCGGAGTCAGGGGGTATGGGGAGAAGGCAGGAACGGGGTACTGATTGTGAATAATCAGCCATGATCACATTGAATGGCGGTGCTGGCTTGAAGGGCCGAATGGCCTACTCCTGCACCTATCGTCTATTGGTCATTATTGCATTCTATTCTATCTAAAGTGCGTTTTCAATTGCATTGTGCCAAAAAATAACCAATATTACATGAAAAATAAATTCAAAGCTATCGTATCTATATCTAGATGAGCTCCGAAATGGTTAGTTTAAATGACACAGCACGGAAACAGGCCCTTCGGCCCACCGGGTCCGCGTCGACCAGTGATCCTCGTACACTAACACTATCCTACACACACTAGGGAAATATACAATTTTAACCAAAGCCAATTAACCTACAAATCTGTCCATCTTTGGAGTGTGGTGGGAAACCGGAGCACCCGGAGGAAACCCACGCAGTCACAGGGAGAACGGACAAACTCCGTACAGACAGCACCCGTAGTCAAGATCGAACCCGGGGTCTCTGGCGCTGTGAGGCAGCAACTCTACCGCTGCGCCACCGCGTCGCCCTGATGTAATCATGCATATGACAGGTAATAAAATATACCATTTAGAAGGTAATCTGTTAATACATGAAGCTGTGATATTTGTGAACCTTGAAGTCCTTCAATATTGTTTCCACTTTTTAAAAAGGGAGATCAAACTACACATGACAGGAAGCAGAAGAGTGCTGGGATGGGGGGTGATTGGGATCAGGACATTGTGTGGGATAGAAACTGTGTATTTGTAAATTGGATTTCATTCCTCTTTCAACGTGCAGATTCTATGTTTCAGAGAAAGGGCAAATTTGTGCTCGTCTTCTAAGAGTTCAAATTCCAAAACCATAATAATAGGGTACGTTTAGTTTAGAAGTACAGCTTGGAAACAGGCCCTTCGGCCCACCAAGTCCATGCCAACCATGATCACACTAGTTCTGTAATATCCCACTTTTTCCATCCACTCCCATTAAGACACATTAAGAGCAATTTACAGTGGCCAACTAACCTACACATTTTTAAGATGTGGGAGGAAACCGGAGAGCCCGGAGCAATATTGAGGGCATGCAGCGTAGGTTTACTAGGTTAATTCCCAGAATGGCGGGACTGTCATATATAAACATAACACAAAAAGTAAGGAAATTTGTGTTTGGTAGATTATTTCTTTGTTGTAACAATGCTTCTTGGCAATAAATCTTATACCGTTGGAAAGCCTGTTTATTTCCCTTTTAAATGGTGCCACATTTGTAAGGAACATGCATTTGTGGGATGAGCAGCAGAGCTGAGTATATGGGTTGCGCCCATGAAAAATGTGCCAAATCCTCTCTGCCAATGCCAAACAGCTTATTCTGCTGTTGCTATTGACTCTTGTTTTGAGCTTCTGGTACCCCCAGGTGCTGACAATCAGGTCACTGATTGGCACCTGATTGGCAGCATCTGTGAGCATGGGCCCTGCTACAGTGGTCAGTAGGTGTCTGCTCCAAGAATCGGCATGCCACGTTTGACTGATCTGGATAGGGCCCGTGCGATAGGGCAACTTCAAGCTGGTGTTCCGCAAAACCAAGTTGCGGCATTATTTGGAGTGAGCCCTAGTACCATCTCCAAAGTGAAGGCCAAGTTCCATATAACGGGGGATGACAGAGACAGGCCGCGAAGTGGGCGTCCCAAGAAGACGACACCCGAAGAAGACCGTTTCCTCACCCTGTCAGCACTTAGGAACCGTAGGCTGTCTTCTACAGATTTGCAGTCAAGGTTTGCAGGACGATATGGCCGACGGCTCTCTGCCCAGACAATTCGGAACAGACTGCACGCAGCCGATCTCTGGTCTCATAGGGCTGCCAGGAGGCCTGCCATGACTGCCCTTCACCGTCAGGCCTGTTTGCGCTGGTGTCGGCAACACGTGCACTGGAACCTGAACATGTGGAGGAACGTTATGTTCAGCGATGAGTCCAGATTCTGCCTACGGCAGTTGGATCATAGGGTCAAAGTGTGGAGAAGACACGGAGAACGCTATGCTGATTGCTGCACCGATAGAGTAACATCTTTTGGTGGAGGCAGCATGATGATGTGGGGCGGCATCTCCCTCACTGGAAAGATGAGGCTTGTCATCATTGGAGGCAATCTCAATGCAGAGAGATATCGAGATGAGATTCTGCAACCAGTGGCAATCCCATATCTCCACAGTCTGGGACCGAACTCTATCCTCCAAGATGACAATGCTCGCCCCCACAGAGCAGGGTTTCTCAGAGACTACCTCCAGAATTTGGGAGTGGAGAGGATGGAATGGCCTGCCAGCAGTCCTGACCTCAACCCCATTGAACACTTGTGGGATCAGCTTGGGCGTGCTGTTCGTGCCAGAGTGACCAACACAACCACGTTGGCTGACTTGCGACAAATGCTGGTTGAAGAATGGGATGCCATCCCACAACAGTGTGTGACCAGGCTGGTGACCAGCATGAGGAGGAGGTGCCAGGCTGTTGTGGCTGTGTATGGTTCTTCCACACGCTAATGAGGCTCCTGTTTATTAAATGAATAAATTGTTAAATTGCCAATATGTCTTGTTTCTTCAGACTTCAATCATCCAATCCACCAAACAACACCGAACAAGAGTCAATGGCAGAATAAGCTGTTTGGCATTGGCAGAGAAGATTTGGCACATTTTTCATGGGCGCAACCCATATACTCAGCTCTGCTGCTCATCCCACAAAAGCATGTTCCTTACAAATGTGGCACCATTTAAAAGGGAAATAAACAGGCTTTCCAACGGTATAAGATTTATTGCCAAGAAGCATTGTTACAACAAAGAAATAATCTACCAAACACAAATTTCCTTACTTTTTGTGCTATGTTTATGTTGAAAGACTGGATCGACTAGGTTTGTATACACTGGAATTTAGAAGGATGAGAGGAGATCTTATCGAAACGTATAAGATTATTAAGGGGTTGGACACGTTAGAGGCAGGAAACATGTTCCCAATGTTGGGGGAGTCCAGAACAAGGGGCCACAGTTTAAGAAAAAGGGGTAGGTCATTTAGAACTGAGATGAGGAAAAACCTTTTCGGTCAGAGAGTTGTGAATCTGTGGAATTCTCTGCCTCAGAAGGCAGTGGGGGCCAATTCTCTGAATGTATTCAAGAGAGAGCTGGATAGAGCTCTTAAGGATAGCGGAGTCATGTGGTATGGTGAGAACGCAGGAACGGGGTACTGATTGAGAATGATCAGCCTTGATCACATTGAATGGCGGTGCTGGCTCGAAGGGCCGAATGGCCTCCTCCTGCACCTGTTGTCTATTGTCTAATATCATGGAAAAACATGCAAACTCCACATGGACAGCACCCGATGTCAGGATTGTGCCCGGGTCTCTGGTGCCGAGAGGCAGTGACTCTACCAGCTGCGCCACCGTGCCATCAAACAACTTAAATGTATTTTTGTTGGCTACTTCTCAGGTATTTTTCTATTCTTAAATATCAACACTGTGTACATATGAACCAAACATGCCACATCAAGCCAACTATGGAATAAAAAATCATACAAACCGCACAAGGCGCCACCTGTATTCATAATACCTAAGGGAATGGAAAAACAAAAAGGTAAAAATACACATGCCTTAAATTTATTTCCCAAGAAGCGGTTCCCTAATTAACAAACCACTCGACACCCATTTTACATTCTCAGCCGGAAACTGAATATCGGGATTTAGATTTTTTAGATTTAGAGATACAGCGCGGAAACAGGCCCTTCGGCCCACCGGGTCCGCGCCGCCCAGCGATCCCCGCACATTAACACCATCCTACACCCACTAGGGACAATTTTTACATTTATCCAGTCAATTAACCTACAAACCTGTACGTCTTTGGAGTGTGGGAGGAAACCGAAGATCTCGGAGAAAACCCACGCAGGTCACGGGGAGAACGTACAAACTCCGTACAGACGGCGCCCGTAGTCAGGATCGAACCCGAGTCTCCGGCGCTGCATTCGCTGTAAGGCAGCAACTCTACCGCTGCGCCACCGTGCCGCCCGGATGGAGACATTAAGAAAAAGTAATTGTGCCACAATTTCCAGTGCGTTGTGGAGATATCGGGGGAGGAACTGCCTTTTATCAACGATTTCACTTCAGCTGCTACAACTCTTTGTTGTGTGTAAAAATTTAACATGGACCCAAAGTGCAAATTGGACTATTGCAAGTTAGCTGGCCACACGGGCAGCAGGAGGTAGGAATCCAGACCAAACGTTACCGCTGGAGACAAATGAATTCATCGCCACAGACGGCTGTAGACACCACATCACTGGGAAATTTCAAGGTGGAGATTGATAGATTCTAGATTAGTACGGGGGTTAAGGGGAGAAGGCAGGAGAATGGGGTTGAGAGGGAAAAATAAATCAGCCATGATTGAATGGCAGAGTAGACTCGATGGGCCGAATGGCTGATACAACTCTGCTCCTCGAACTTATTAAGTTATGAATGCCATATATTTTTGTTTGTCAACACTCCTGTGAATGGCCTTGCGATGTTCCTGCAAGATGCAGCACCCGAAGGAACTCAACAGCTACAGGCCGGTGGCACTGACATCACACCTGATGAAGACACTGGAGCGTCTGGTCAATAGACAATAGACAATAGGTGCAGGAGTAGGCCATTCGGCCCTTTGAGCCAGCACCACCATTCAATGTGATCATGGCTGATCATCCACAATCAGTACCCCGTTCTTGCCTTCTCCCCATACCCCCTGACACCGCTATCCTTAAGAGCTCTATCAGTTCTTTCTTGAATGCATTCAGAGAATTGGCCTCCACTGCCTTCTGAGGCAGAGAATTCCACAGATTTACAACTCTCTGATTGAAAAAGTTTTTCCTCATCTCCATTCAAAATGGCCTACCCCTTATTCTTAAACTGTGGCCCCTGGTTCTGGACTCCCCCAACATTGGGAACATGTTTCCTGCCTCTAACGTGTCCAACCCCTTAATAATCTTATATGCTTCGATAAGATCCCCTCTCATCCTAAATTCCAGTGTATACAAGCCTAGTCGCTCCAATCTTTCAACAGACGATAGTCCCGCCATTCCGGGAATTAACCTAGTAAACCTACGCTGCACGCCCTCTCCCATCTCGCCCACGGTCCTCGCCCATCTCCGCCCCCTGGTGAGACCATCAATGGATCTGCTGTAGTTCGCCTACCAGACTCCCATTGGGGTGGAGGATGCCATCATCTACCTGCGGAACAGAGTTCTTTCACATCTGGAGAGGCCGGATAGCACTGTGACAATCATGTTCTTTGATTTCTCCAGTGCATTCAACACCATCCAGCCGGGGCTTCTGGGGGGCAAGCTGGAGCGCACAGGAGTGGATCACCACTTCACATCCTGGATTCTGGACTACCTCACCAACCGACCACAGTGCGTGAGGACAAAGGACCTGGTCTCGGACAGGGTGGTCTGCAGCACTGGGGTTCCGCAGGGAACAGTGCTAGCTCCATTCTTGTTCACCCTGTACACTGCGGACTTCAGGCACAGCTCTGCAGACTCCTATCTGCAGAAGTTCTCTGACCACTCTGCCACCCTCGGCCTCATCACGGGCGACGAGGACAGGGCGCACAGAGAACTGATCAAGGAGTTTGTGGACTGGTGCCAGCGGAACTGCCTCCGGATCAACGCGGGGAAAACCAGGGAGATGGTGGTGGATTTCCGCAGGCGCAGCCAGGTCCCCCCGACACCCGTGAACATCCAGGGAATGGACATCGAGAGGGTGGATTCTTATAAGTACCTGGGTGTCTACTTCAACAATAAACTGGACTGGACTGAAAACACCGATGCGCTATACAGAAAGGGCCAGAGCAGACTTTATCTGCTGAGGAGACTCAGGTCCTTCGGAGTGCAGGGGGCACTCCTAAGGACCTTCTACAACACAGTGGTTGCATCGGCCATTTTCTATGGAGTGGTCTGCTGGAGCAGCAGCATCTCAGCAGCGGAAGGGAAGAGACTCGACAAGCTGGTCAGGAAGGCCAGCTCTGTCCTGGGTTGCCCCCTCGACTCAGTGCAGGCGGTGGGAGAGAGGAGGATGATGGCAAAGCTAACATCGCTGCTGGACAACAACTCCCACCCCATGCAGGACACTGTCACTGCACTGAGTAGCTCCTTCAGTGACAGACTCCTTCACCCCAAGTGCGTGAAGGAGAGATATAGGAGGTCCTTCCTTCCCGCTGCTGTGAGACTGCACAACCAGCACTGCTCCCAGCAGACGAGTCAACAATAACAGCTAAGAACACACAGAAAACTGATGACAATTTATGTATCTTCTTTTTATAATGAATGATCTCTTGCTCTCTTGCTATCCACTTTGCTGCTGTAACACCGTAAATTTCCCCGGTGTGGGACGAATAAAGGAATATATTAATTATTAATATCACACGGCTTATTTGATTGAGAGTCAGCATGGAAACAGGTTGTTCATTCCAAGTCCATGCTGATCATCGACCACCCGTTCACACTAGTTCCAGGTTATCCCACTTACACATCCACTCCCCACACACGAGGGGCAATTCACAGAGGACAATTAACTGACAAACTCACACATCTTTGGGCAGTGGGAAGAAACCGGAGCACCCGGAGGAAACCAATGGGAGAACGTGCAGACTCCACAAAGACAGCAACCGGGGTCATGATCGAACCCAGGTGTCCGGCGCTGTGAGGCAGCAGCTCTACCCGCTGCGCCACCGTGCCGGCACAAGATGTTGTATAAGTGGATGTTGTTCACCGCAAGAGATTCAACCCGTAGTTCAAGTCTGTTGGATTTGCATGTCGGGTCTGAACAAATGGTTCCGTGTACTGAAATACCACAACATGTGTCAACGTGGTTAAATGCAAACACACACCCATCACTTCCAGCACAAGTTCAGAGACTGGAACCACGAGACAAATAAAACGTGTAGGAAGGAACTGCAGATGCTGGTTTAAATCGAAGATGGACACAAAATGCTGGAGTAACTCAGCGGGTCAGGCAGCATCTCAGGAGAGAAGGAATAGGTGGCGTTTCGGGTCGAGACCCTTCTTCAGACTGATGTCAGGGGAGTGGGAGGTACATGGATAAGGAAGTGCATAGAAAATGAAGTGTAAGGTGTGAAAACAGGACAAAGGGAATGGAGATCAAGAAAGATGTAGAATAGATCATTGTTAGTTGGGAGAAGGTATTAACAAAGCAAACAGAGATAAAATGTAGTCGGAGAACTGGGAATGGGGAGGGGATGGAGAGAGATGGAAAGCAATGGTTACTTGAAATTAGAGAAGTCAATGTTCATACCGCTGGGGTGTAAGCTGCCCAAGCGAAATATGAGGTGCTATCAATGTTCATAACACAAATAAAACAATCTGTTTACAAGAACTGGCTAAAGCCGCTATCTATATGACCACCCCCAGCATGTGCCACACAGCTATCTTTGTAAAGAGAGGAACAAAACAAAAATCAGTGCATTAATAAAATAATAAAGTTTGTTTATCTTATCAGTTGAGGATAACAGTTAACTCTGCTAACGTCGCGACATAATGTGTTTGATTCATGTAAACACAGTTCTAATCATTACTTACCGAATAGTGAGCCGGCACATGATGGCGCCAAATCTTGGACATTTACAGAAACACCGCTATTTAAACAAACATGGTGTACTTTGTTAACTTATTACACATTCATTTTCACATGTAGTAAACATTAGTTCATAAGTTATATGTTCAGATGTTAACAATTATTTATAGTCAGATAAAGCAAAAATGTAATAGTAAGCCTAGCGATTAGGAAAGGGTTCATAAGTGAAAGGAGCAGAACTAGGCCATTCGGCCCATCAAGTCTATTCCGCCATTCAATCATGGCTGATCTATCTCTCCCTCACAACTCCATTCTCCCGCCTTCTCCTCATAGCCCCTGACACCCGTACCAATCAAGTGTTTCTCTGCAACACTAAAACAGAGCAGACACTGTAAATACAAGATAGGCCCAAAAAGCTGGAGTAACTCAGCGGGTCAGACAGCATCTTTGGAGGAACAGAATAGGTGACTTTTCAGGTCAAAACCCCTTTTCAGCAATCTGGTCAGCAATTCAAACTCCAGAGGACAATTTAAGATTTTTAACTTGATACATCTGTATGGAGTTTGCACGTTCTCCCTGTTATAGCGTGGGTTTCCTCCAGGTATTCCAGTTTCCTCCCACCTCAAAAAAATGTGCCGGTTTGTAAGATAATTGGCCTCTGTAAATTAACCTTAGTCTGTGGGGAGTGGATGAGAAAGTGGGATAACTCATAACTAGTGTGAATTATGTGATCAATGGTCGGCGTGGACTTAGTGGACTGAAGGCTTTTTTTTCCATGCTGCATCTCTAAACAGTAGAACCAAAGAACTGCAGATGCTGGTTTATACCAAAGATAGACACAAAGTTCTGGAGTAGCTCAGCGGGTCAGGCAGCATCTCTGGAGAAAAAGGATGGGTGACGTTTCGGGTTGTGACTCTTCTTCAGATTAGGTCTCCAGAGATGTTGCCTGACCCGCTGAGCTACTCCAGCACTTTGTGTCTATCTTTGATACAAAACTAAACAAGTTCATATAAAACAGATCGTGTCACGCGTTTATACACATTTTATTACATTTTTAGGGGTCTTAAATTGCTTTACAAAATCTGGATATACAATGACATAGATGACTCAAGATCTATAAAATTAACACAACTAATCTCCATTTACCTGTGACTGAAGGTTTGAAGTCCTAAGCTAGCAGACAGAAATATTATGGCTTGGTAATAGTTGCCTGAGTAACTCAATAATTTGGTAAAGATGCTAGATAACCCCATGGCAAACACCTGTACAAAAACAAAAATCAATTACTTTTACTTCATTTCCCATAACAGCAGAACTCTTTACAGTTTGTCAGTCACCATACCTGCATTAACTTTCTCACTTTAGCGGTGTCAAACCCTGTAAAGTGCAAATAAATGGAAATATTATAACATAGGTTTTGAGAAGTGATTGTACAGATTTATCACCTTCATAACTGTTTTAGTCTAAGTATTTCTTCACATAACTTCAAACAAAAGAATAAATCAAATAACGAACTTTCTTTTAATTTTATAGATCTTTTGGAGTTTTATTCAAAGATTTACACCGATCAGCCAAAACATTATGACCACTGACAGGTGAAGTGAATAACATTGATTATCTTGTTACAATGGCACCTGTCAAGGGTTGGGATATATTAGACAGCAAGTGAACAGTCAGTTCTTGAAGTTGATGTGTTGGATGGAGGAGAAATGGGCAGGAGTAAAGACCTGAGCGACTTTGACAAGGGCCAAATTGTTATGGCCAGACGACTGGGTCAGAGCATCTCTGAAACGGCAAGGCTTGTGGGGTGCTCCCGGTCAGCAGTGGTGAGTACCTACCGACAGTGGTCCGAGGAGGGACAAACCACAAACCGGCGACAGGGTGTTGTCCAAGGCTCATCGATGCGCGAGGGCAACGAAGGCTATCCCATCTGGTCCGAAGCGACAGAAGGTCGACTGTGGCACAAGTCACAGAAAACGTTAATGGTGGTCACGGGAGGAATGTGTCACAATACACAGTGCATCGCACCCTGCTGCGTATGGGGCTGCACGCGGAGGACCAACAGCATATTAGGCAGGTGGTCATAATGTTTTGGCTCATCAGGTCATAATGTTTAGGCTGATCGGTGTATCTTCATAGTCATAGAGTGATACAGCGTGGAAACAGGCCCTTCCACCCAACTTATCTGACACAAGAGGGACAATTCAAAGCAGCCAATAACTCAAAGCACTTCAGAAATGAAAGCTTTGCCAGAAACAATCCCAACATTTGAAAATGCAGTTAATTTAAAGAGCTACAAAATGATTTGCACACCATAATTTTATCATCTATTCAAGATGAATGGGAATGAATTAGAACGACTGAGATTAGTTTTATAATTGTTACAGTATCTGAGGTACAATGAAAAGCTTTTATTTGCGTGCTATCCAGTCAGAGCGCACAGTTAAAGGATACAGGGTATGTATCACAAAATGCTGGAGTAACTCAGCAGGTCAGGCAGCATCTAGGAGAGAAGGAATGGGTGACGTTTCGGGTCGAGACCCTTGTTCAGACTGAAGAAGGGTCTTGACCCGAAACGTCACCCATTCCTTCTCTCCTAGATGCTGCCTGACCTGCTGAGTTACTCCAGGATTTGGCGATACCTTCGATTTGTACCGGCATCTGCAGTTATTTTCCTACACAAGGATACATTTAGTGCAAGATAATGTCCGATTAAAGATAGTTCAAAGGTCTCCAATGAGGTAGATCTTTCAGATCTATCAGAATAACTTGATTATCAAATATATATTTTTTTGAATTTAGCATTTTTATGGCAACTTAAAAATGTTTAGGGCTTAGACTTTAGAGATGTTGCGCAGAAACAGGCACTTTGGCCCACCGAGACCGTGCCGACCAGCGATCTCCACACACTAGCACTATCCTACACAATAGGGATGATTTTGTTTTTACCGAAGCCAATTAACCTACAAACCTTTATGTCTTTGGAGTGTGGGAGGAAACCGGAGCACCCGGAGAAAACCCGCGTGGTCACAGGGAGAACGTACTAACCCCGTACATTCAAGAACCCGTTGTTAGGATCGAACCCGGGTCATTGGCGTTGCGAGGCAGCAACTCTACCGCTGCGCCACCGCGCTGCCACCATTAAAATGCACCAGGAAGCTGCAGATTTAAATCTATTAATTTAAAATTAGGCCTGCAGCTTATATTTTTACATCAAGGTTGGGACATCTGCAATTTTGTGACATTACTGATACAGTCCCACAGTACAGGAGGATGAGGGGTGATCTTAGAGAGGTGTACAAAACCATCAGAGGAATAGATCGGGTAGACGCACAGAGTCACTTGCCTAGAGAAGGAGAATCTATCGAGAACCAGAGGATATAGGTTTAATATGAGGGGGGGGGTGGAAGGTTTAATAGGAACCTGAGGGGTAACTTTTTCAGTGGGTGGTGGGTATATGGAACGAGCTACCGGAGGAGGTGTTGAGGCTGGTAATACTGCAACATTCAAGAAACATTTGGACAGGTACATGGATAGGACGGGTTAAGGGGGTCAAACGCGGGCAAGATGGGACGTGTTAGTCAGTATGGGCAAGTTGGGGCAACGAGTTTGTTTCTATACTGTATGACTCTATGACTCTCTTTGACTCTATTCCATGAGAACCCATAAAAATGGCCTTGCAGTACTTTTGTTGAAGACGATGGAGTTGCTTTACAATTTCTTGCTCGGATAGTCATTGTAGAGTGGTGTCTCACCAAGTTTGATCAGATGATCAGTTAGCAAGCCCCCAAACAGTGAGAATGGGATGGCGACAGCCCACGGGACCACGTTGAATACCCAACCCTGGAAAACAGAAGATAGAGACGTCACTTCACAAGAAAATCCTTCCATTCCTTCAACTTAAGCTCACGAATCCTAGATGGAAGCTTTAGTCTAAAAATAGACACCAAGAATACCAAATCAACGTAAAATCTCCAATTGTAAGTTTATAAGTCACAGGAGGAGAATTGGGCCACTCGGCCCATCGAGTCCACTCCGCCATTCAATCATGGCTGATCATCGATTATCCGTTCACACACTAGTTCTACACACTCCCTTCACACCAGTGATCAATTTACAGAGGCCAATTCGCCTACAAACCTGCTTATCCCAGGGACGTGGGAGGAAACTTTAGAAAGGAGATAACGAGGAACTTTGTTTGTTAGAGGGTGGTGAATCTGTGGGATTTATGGAGACAGGCGGCTGTGGAGGCCAAGTCATTGGGCATCTTTAAAGTGGACGTTGACAAGTTCTTGATTAGTAAGCGCGTCAAAGGTTATGGGGAGAAGGCAGGAGAATGGGGTTGAGTAGGAAAGAATGATCAGCTATGATTGAATGGCGGAGTAGACTCGATAGGCCGAATGGCCTAATTCTGTTCATAAGATCATAACATCATGTCATAGGAGCAGAATTAGGCCATTTGGCCCATCAAGTCTACTCCGCCATTCAATCATGGCTGATCTATCTCTCCCTCCTATCCCCATTCTCCTGCCTTCTCCCCATAACCTCTGACACCCGCACTAATCAAGAATCTATCTATCTCTGCCTTAAATATATCCACTGACTTGGCCTCCACAGCCTTTTGTGGCAAAGAATTCCACAGATTCACCACTCTCTGACTAAAGATATTCCTCCTCATCTCCTTCCTAAAAGAACATCCTTTAATTCTGAGGCTGTGACCTCTAGTCCTAGACTCTCCCACTAGTGGAAACATCCTCTCCACATCCACTCTATCCAGGCCTTTCACTATTCTGTACATTTCAATGAGGTCCCCCCTCATTCTTCTAAACTCCAGCAAGTGCAGGCCCAGTGCTGACAAACGCTCATCATAGGTTCCTATGATTTATGAACTTAGGAAACCAGAGCAACCGGACGAAACCCATGTGGTCACGGGGAGAACGTGCAAACTCCACACGGACAGCACCGGAGGTCGGGATTGAATCAGGGTCACTAGCGCTGTGAGGCAGCAGCTCTACCCGCTGCGCCACCAGGTTAAGGTTGATCAGCCAGAGACGACACACCTTGGAATCAGGAAACAAGTCATGGAAGAACGTTGGCATCCACGACAAAAGGCAGAAGAAAGTCCCGGCCAGACAAACGTGGGCGACAATGACAGCCCTGTAGAGGAAGGAACACAAAGGACGAAGGAATCACATGCCGTAGACCAAGTAACACAACTAATAACACGAGCAGGCAATGAAATGTAACAAGGCCAAGAATGTGAAAATGACTGCCACATGGTAGAAACAACCACATTAAAAAAATATCTTAATCGCACCGCACAGAGTGGTCACAACAGGGAATTTCTAGCGAGCCCTGGTGAAAGAAAAATGATTCTCCAATCATGGGAGAGGGGAAAGAAATATGGCAATTGGAGGAAGTGTCAAAACTGCAGCAAATAAGGATTCCATTGTTCCGTTTCTAGTTTCATTCATATGGTAACTGAACACTCTTGAATCAAAAGTGTGGCAGGGAACCTACATTCAATGTAATAATAGCAACTTTAGAAAGCCCTGGACAAAAAGCATCAGATACAAACCACAAGTCAAAATCTTCAGAATTGGCAGAATGCCCCCAAAATTGTCAAATGTAATCAAAGATATAGTTTTCAAATACCAACGACATACCGATATTTTTTCGTACAATCTGTATTTCATTGCCTACTATACATTCAGATTTTAACCAAGTCATTAAAATAGAAATAACACCAACTCCTGGCTGTTGGAGGAAAACAAGGAGGTCTCATTGAAACGTGCAGCATTCAATGGTGATCAACAGGGCAGGATGAAAGCTGAGGTACTCACTCCATGTTTCAATGTCCAGAATCATTGCATACTAAATTCAGATTTTAATCTCAAATTCATGTTGTAGGAGTAGAATTGGGCCATTCGGCCCATCCAGTCTACTCCGCCATTCAATCACGGCTGATCTCTGCCTCCTAATCCCATTTTCCTGCCTTCTCCTCATAACCCTTGACACCCGTTCTCATCAAGAATTTGTCTACCTCTGCCTTAAAAATATCCACTGACTTGGCCTCCACAGCCCTCTGTGGCAATGAGTTCCACAGATTAACTGCCCTCTGACCAAAGAAGTTCCTCCTCACCTCCTTTCTAAAAGAGCGCCCGTTGTTAATTCTGAGGCTGTGGCCTCTGGTCCTAGACTCTCCCACCAGTGGAAACATCCTCTCCACATCCACTCTATCTATGCCTTTCATTATTCTGCAAGTTTCAATGAGGTCCCCCCTCAACCTTCTAAACTCCAGCGAGTTCAGGCCCAGTGCTGTCAAACGCTCATCATGTGCTAACCCACTCAATCCTGGAATCATTCTGGAAAAATCTGCTCTGGACCCTCTCCAGAACCAGTACACCCTTCCTCAGATATGGGGCCCAAATTTGCTCACAGTACTCCAAATGCGGCCTCACCAGAGCCTTGTACAGCCTCGGGCTGTATTGAGTCATTAAAAGAAAAATAACAGCAGCATTCACCTTCGGAGTGCTTCCTGTCACATGTTTTGTCAATTCAAAGCCAAAAAAATTATTAATCACAAATACTTCCTGTAAGTGATACAACATCAGGCCAAAATTTGTCTACAATACCACAGGCAATACCACAGATCATTCTTCTCATCTGAACATTCTGACAACCTTTTGCCTCCTTTGCCTTTTGTCACTTACTCCACCCATCTGACAGTCAAACCCTTCCCACCGCCCCTCACCTATATCCACCGCCCCTCACCTGTATCCACCGCCCCTCACCTATATCCACCGCCCCTCACCTATATCCACCGCCCCTCACCTGCATCACTCGCCCCTCACCTGTATCCACCGCTCCTCACCTGTGTCCACCGCCCCTCACCTGTATCCACCGCCCCTCACCTGTATCCACCACCCCTCACCTGTATCCACCGCCCCTCACCTGTATCCACCTGTATCACTCGCCAGCGGTTCAAATCCCACTCAAAGGCAACAGCACACAATCCAGGTCGATACTTCATTGAGGAAGTAAGGGAATGATGACTGTCGGAAGTGTTATTTAGCTGAAGAGCTTTGAACTAAGACTTTAACATCCTCCAGTCTTTTAGGTGATTGTTAAAGATCCAGTTGTACTCCTGGAAGACCAGGAAAGAACTCCTAGCGTTCTCCAGTAATAAAAGGAGGAACATAAAACATCGTCTCGTGAGTCGAGGCATGAAAAGAGTTAACAAAGGAGGCAGACACAAGGAACTGCTGATGCTGGAATCTTGAGCAACACAAAAAGTGCTGGAGGTACACAGCGAGTCAGTCAGCAACTGCGGAGGGAATGGACCGATGACATTTCAGGTCAGATTGTAGTAGGTGGGGGGGGGGGAGAAAGCTGTCAAAGAGAGTTGGGGGGGAGGACAAAGCCTGGCGAGTGATACAGGTGAAGGGCGGTGGATACAGGTGAGGGGCGGTGGATACAGGTGAGGGGTGGTGGATACAGGTGAGGGGCGGTGGATACAGGTGAGGTGCGAGTGATGCAGGTGAGGGGCGGTGGATACAGGTGAGGTGCGAGTGATGCAGGTGAGGGGCGGTGGATACAGGTGAGGGGCGGTGGATACAGGTGAGGGGCGGTGGATACAGGTGAGGTGCGAGTGATGCAGGTGAGAGGCGGTGGATACAGGCGAGGGGCGGTGGATACAGGCGAGGGGCGGTGGATACAGGCGAGGGGCGGTGGATACAGGTGAGGGGCGGTGGATACAGGTGAGGGGCGGTGGATACAGGTGAGGGGCGGTGGATACAGGTGAAGGGCGGTGGGAAGGGTTTGACTGTCAGATGGGTGGAGTAAGTGACAAAAGGCAAAGGAGGCAAAAGGTTGTCAGAGAAGGAGAGAGAAATGTGAAGCCGGAGGGAGGGATACGGGTGGAGGGGAACCGCAGGAGGGGAAAGAGGGGAGGTTATGAGGTAGGTGAGGAACTCTGGGATGGGAGACAGAAAATAGGTGCAGGAGGAGGCCATTCGGCCCTTCGAGATGAGTGGTCAAGAGGACAGTAGGTAAATCCATAAAGACCGCAGCGACTTACCAGACAGCTGTGCTCCTGAACAACTTTCTCCACGGAACTTTACTGTTCTTCGAATTCACTAGACTGTTGCCCAAGCTTTCCAAAGATATTATCTGGTCTATGGCATAGAAAATGTTTTGCCCGATTCAAAAATATGCAAATACAACCACATAATGGAATAGCAAATCTCGCAGAGGAGAAAGGTTGAGAGAGGCGGAAATCATAATTCATGGATATTTACCTTCTCCTTTAAGGAAATATTTCCACATGCAGAACCCCCACAGCAGGGAGGGGAGACTCGAGAAATAGAAAACACTCTCCCAGCCGTACTTGTGCAACAACACCGACCCCACCACTCCGAGCAATAACGCTCTACAGGAATAAAAATGTTTTTACAGTTTATTCCAACGCGTCGGCAATGGAGCAGATAACATATTGAATTGAACTGAGTACTTTATTATCACATGACAAGTCACAGTGAATTTCTTTGCAAGCTTACCGTGCTTAGGTATGCAAATATTTGCCCATAAAGGGCGCTTACAAAGTTACAAATTCCTCCCCTCCACCGCACATAAATTAGTTAACAATGACTAACAACATTAGCCACAGAGGGCTGTGGAGGCCAAGGCAATGGATATTTTTAAGGCAGAGATTGACAATAGACAATAAGTGCAGGAGTAGGCCATTCGGCCCTTCGAGCCAGCACCGCCATTCAATGTGATCATGGCTGATTATTCTCAATCAGTACCCCATTCCTGCCTTCTCCCCATACCCCCTGACTCCGCTATCCTTAAGAGCTCTACCTAGCTCTCTCTTGAATGCATTCAGAGAATTGGCCTCCACTGCCTTCTGAGGCAGAGAATTCCCTAGATTCACAACTCTCTGACCGAAAAGGTTTTTCCTCATCTCCATTCTAAATGGCCTACCCCTTATTCTTAAACTGTGGCCCCTTGTTCTGGACTCCCCCAACATTGGGAACATGTTTCCTGCCTCTAACGTGTCCAACCCCTTAATAATCCTTTACGTTTCGATAAGATCCCCTCTCATCCTTCTAAATTCCAGTGTCTACAAGCCTAGATACGCTTCTGTTTACTAAGGGTGTCAGGGGTGATGTGGAGACGGCAGGGGAATGGGGTTAGGAGGGAGAGGGTTGGATCAGCCATGAATGAATGGCGGAGTAGATTTGATGGGTCGACTGGCACAATGCTGCCCCTATGAACTTATGAACGTAACTGACCTTTTAGTCGAAAGCCGTGCCGTGAAAAACAACTCCACAGCTTTGGAAACAGCGAATTAGCCTATTTGCTTATTACCAGCGAAACACACGTGTCGATGGATAGCGATGTGTGGACAATAAATATCAGGCCAGACAACTATGTCAATAGCCCGCAAACAAATAATAAAATTACGCCTTATCCACTGATAACGGCCATAGTAAATCCAAGGCTGCTAATTGATTGAAAAATACAGCATGGAAACAGGCCTTTTGGCCAACTGAGTTCACGCCGACCATCGATCGAGCACCTGTTCCCACTAGTTCTATGTTATCCCGCTTTTCCAACCACTTGCTAAACACTCAGGGCAATTTATAGAGGGCCAATTAACCTACAACCCCGCATGTCTTTTGGATGTGGGAGAAAACGCACGTGGTCACAGGGGAAATGTGCAAACTTCACACAGATAGCATGGAACTTGGGTCTCGGACACCGTGAGGCAGCAGCTCTACCCGCTGCACCACTCTGCCACTCTTGAATGCTTCAAACACATCTATTTGTTGTTTTTCAAAAAAGGTTCTTGGTGATACTTTTAGGAGTTGTGCCCTCAGTTTCTGTCAGTATAAGTGATGCCCAAAGTCTCTTGCCCAGAGTCGGGGAAACGAGTACCAGAGAGCATAGTTCTAAAGCGAGGGCGAAAAGATTTAATAGGAACAGTTCGGTGGCACAGTGGTTGTGTTGCCGCCTTACAGCAAGTTCGATCCGGACTACCGGTGCTGTCTGTACGGAGTTTGTACGTTCTCCCCATGACCGCATGGGTTTTCTCTGAGATCTTCAGTTTCTTCCCACACTCCAAAGAAGTACAAGTTTGTAGGTTAATTGGCTTAGTATAAATTGTCCCAAATGCGCGTAGGATAGTATTAATGTGCGGGGATCGCTGGTTGGTTCGGACTCAGTGGGCCGAAGTGCCTGTTTCCGTGAAATGAACTAAGGAACCTGAGAGGTAACTTTTTCACACAAAGGGCGGGTGGGTAAATGAAACGACCTGCCAGAGGAGAGAGTTGAGGCAGGGACTATCCCAACGTTTAAGAAACAGTTAGACAGGTACAGGTCACACGGATAGGACAGGTTTGGAGGGATATGGGCCAAGTGCAGGCAGGTGGGACTAGTGTAGGTGGGAAATGTTGACCGGTGTGGGCAAGTTGGGCCGAAGGGCCTGTTTCCACACTGTATGACTCCATGACATATATTGCCATCCATGATTAAGATACGTATTTTTTTACTGCAATTGATCGGCAGGTTGCCACTTACCCAACCTGGGATCCTGTGCAGACAGAACTGGAAGTAAACGCTCGGTCACTTTCTCGAACTTTAACGGAGAATAAACTCGTCAGGGATGGATAAAACACACCTAGAATCCCCCAAAAAGAAAAGACAAATGTTACGGTGCATTGTTATTATATTTAGATTGAGAACAATTACCATTGATTGGAAGATGCAGCACGGAAGCAGTCCCTTCACCCCACCGAGTCCAGGCCGACCATCCATCACACGAGTTCTATGTTATCCCACTTTCGCATCCACTCCCTACACGCCAGGGGCAATTTTACCGAGGCTGATTAACCTACAAACCAACACATCCTTGCAGATCGTGAGAGGAAACCGGAGCACCCGGAGGAAACGCATGCGGTCACAGGGAGAACGTGCAAACTCCACATCGGCAGCAGCATGGGGCGGCACGGTGGTGCAGCGGTAGAGTTGCCGCCTTACAGCGAATGCAGCGCTTGAGACCCAGGTTCGATCCTGACTACGGGCGCCGTCTGTACGGAGTGTGTACGTTCTCCCCGTGACCTGCGTGGGTTTTCTCCGAGATCTTCGGTTTCCTCCCACACTCCAAAGACGTACAGTTTTGCAGGTTAATTGACTGGGTAAAATGTAAAAAATTGTCCCTAGTGTGTGTAGGATAGTGTTAATGTGCGGGGATCGCTGGGCGGCGCGGACTCGGTGGGCCGAAGGGCCTGTTTCCGCGCTGTATCTCTAAATCTAAATCTAAAAGCATCCGTGGTCAAGATCGAGCCCGGGTCTCTGGCGCTGTGAGGCAGTTGTTCTACCTGCTGCACCGCTGTGCATTGTTGGAAGAATTAAAATTGCTCTCAGAATGTCGAACTTTTTAAAACATTTCTTGCGATCATTTGATTAGAAGGAATACTGAAATGGTGATCATTTGATTAGAAGGAATACTGTGAAACACTGGTCCCAGCTTGGTGACTAGTTTGACAAGAGCTTCAAGGTTGAAGGCAAAGCCAATGAACATCAGGGCTAATGTCTGACTTGGCATTTCACCTGGTTTGGAGATAACCCCACTAAATAAAGACCAATGTGCAAATGCTGTAAAATGAACTCCTTCTGTGAATTGAGATTTGAATGGATCGACTGGGCTTATATTCACTGTAATTTAGAAGGATGTGAGGGGATCTTATAGAAACATAACATTCTTAAGGGATTGGACAGGCTAGTTGCAGGAAAAATGTTCCCCATGTTGGGGGAATCCAGAACCAGGGATCACGTTTTAAGAATATGCGGTAGTCCATTTAGGACGGAGATGAGGAAAAACCTTTTCACCCAGAGAGTTGTGAATTTGTGGAATTCTCTGCCACAGAAGGCAGTGGAGACCAATTCACTGGATATTTTCACTGGATATTTTCAATAGCTCCTAGGGTCTAATGGAATCAAGGGATATGGGGAGAAAGCAGGAACGGGGTAATGATTTTGGATGATTAGCCATGATCATATTGAATGGCGGTGCTGGCACGAAGGGCTGAATGGCCTACCCCTAATTCTGAAACTGTGCAACCCCTGGTTCTGGACTCCCCCAACATGAGGAACATTTTTCCTGCATCTAGCCTGTCCAATCCCTTAAGAATTTTATATGTTTCTATTAGATCCCCTCTCGTAACTTCTAAATTCCAGTGAATTTAAGCCCAGTCGACCCATTCTTTCATCATATGTCAGTCCCACCATCAACCTGGTGAACCTATGCTGCACTCCCTCAATAGCACTGTGCATTATGTAACTGTAGCATATGCACTGTGGTAGGGTAAAACTAAGCTGATAACACAAAGTTCAAAACGGGAGATTATTAAACAATGGGAAATGCAAATCAATGAAATAACAAACCTCCTCCTGTTTCTCACCAGTTCCCAAAATTATAGGAGCAGAATTAGGCCATTCAGCCCATCAAGTATACTCTGCCATTGACTGAATCATGGCTGATCTATCTTAACCTCTCAACCCCAATGTCCTTCCTTCTTCCCATAACCCTGGACACCCTAAAGGGCCTGTCCCACTTAGGCGATTTTTTTGGCGACTGCCGGCGACTGTCAAAGTCGTAGCAGATCGCCAAAATTTTCTTTTACCCGATGACAATGACCACGACAATGCCGAGTCAGGTGGAGATTACACCGTCTTCGGAAACATCGCGAAATTCCCACGCTGTCAATGCTTCTCCGGCGCCCTAATTTTAGCTGAAATCACCGACAAGTCGGTAAGTACTTGAGAGTTTTGAACTATAACATCTTGTATGGGTTACTTGAAAACCAAGCTTCACTGTAACAAGGCATAAACTGGATTTACTTCCAGTTTACTAATAGCTGTATTAAAAACATTCATTTAAAAAGTGGTTAAGTGGATTTTTGTGAAAAGTGTGTGGGCATTCTTTGAAAATGTAAGGGAGATGCATATCTGGTTTCTGGGTTGCATATCTGGGTTGGGAGCCCACTTTAAATGTAATCGCTGATGGCCATAAACATCGCAAAATTCCCACCGCTTACCTGACCGTCAAACTGTCGCCTCCAATCTACCTGTCAAATGTCCAGACGGTAAATAAATTGGTTAAACACGAGCATTTTATGGTATTTTGAAAATACTTTATTTATTTTAATATTACGTGCTTCTAAATGCATCTAAGAGAACCTAGCAAACCTGGGGACAGCATGCGACAGCGCCCACAATAAGCAACGATACCTGGCGACACGCCAGCTGTCGCCGAGAAATTTCACTCCGGATGGTTTCTCAGCGACGCGCCGAGATCCACTACGTTTCTTGGAAGACTCCTCACAATCGTGCCCGCGACACCCTGGCGAACTGTCGGTGACAGCCTAGTCACCAGCAGTCACCTTAAAATCGCCTAAAGTGGGACACGCCCTTATCTGATCAAATATCTGCCAATCTGCACCTTAAAAATATCCAGGAAAGAAAACTGCAGATGCTGGTTTAAATCGAAGGTTGACTCAAAATGCTGGAGTAACTCAGCGGGACAGGCAGCATCTCTGGAGAGAAGGAATGGGTAACGTTTCGGGTCGAGAGTTCGGGTCTGAAGAAGGATCTCGACCCGAAATGTCACCCATTCCTTCCCTCCAGAGATGCTGCCTGTCCCGCTGAGTTACTCCAGCATCTTGTGTCTACCTTAAAAAAATCCACTGACGGTCTCCACAGCCTTCTGTGGCAAAGAATTCCACAGGTCTAGGCAAAATTCATGTGGTCTAGGCAAAATTCCTATCAAGCTGCATCATGACTTCTCGACTCTTGTACTCAAACAAACAACTTTTCACTGTATCTCAGTCCACACGACAGTAATAAACCAATGCCAATGAGAAGTAGAATTGCCAAAGAAACTAGGACAAGTTTTATAATGCAGATGAAGACAGAAAAAGAGCAGAGAACAAAGGGGAAAGACAGTGAAATGGTTGAAAGGCAGCAGAGATTTAGTTACACCAGTGATACTGAAAGGTGTTGTTAGCTTCCAAAAGGCATGTCTGGATAGGATCTAAAAGCAGAATCATTATTTTTACTTATACAGTTTGGCAAGCGCTGGAATTTGAATATAAGGAGGCTAATTATCTGAAATGTCGAACTCAGATGTAACCTGGAAGGTTTAGAGATACAGCGCGGAAACAGGCCCTTCGGCCCACCGGGTCCGCGCCGCCCAGCGATCCCCGCACATTAACACTATCCTACACACACGAGGGACAATTTTTACGTTCACCGAGCCAATTAACCACAAACCTGCACGTCTTTGGAGTGTGGGAGGAAACCGAAGATCTCGGAGAAAACCCACGCAGATCACGGGGAGAACGTGCAAACTCCGCACAGACAGCACCGGGATCGAACCCGGGTCTCTGGGTCACTGTGAGGCAGCAACTCGACCGCTGCGCCACCATGGCCGCCCAGGTGTAATTTGGGTGTTTGGAAGACGAGGAGCTGTTCCTCAAACTTTACCAAAACAAGGTTGGGGCAGCGACACCGAGGGAGGGGCAGACACAAGATGCTGGAGTAACTCAGCGGGACAGGCAGCATCTCTGGAGAGAAGCAATGGGTGACGCTTTGGGTCGAGACCCTTCTTCAGGGAGGGTGTATGAGGGTGGGGGGGATACAAGGCCCCTGAAAGCTCCGAGCTAGACTGCCAGAATGAACACAATTTAGGAACAAAGAACTGCAGGTGTTGGTTTAGACCAAAGATAGACACTGAGCACTAGAGTAACTCAGCGGGTCAGGCAGCATCTAGAGAAAAAGGATAGGTGACGTCAGAGATGCTGCCTGACCCACTGAGTTACTCCAGCTCTACGTGTCTTTCTTTGCCAGAACGAGAACAGTCATAGAGTAGTACAGTGTGGAAACAGGCCCTTTGGCCCAATGTGCCCCATCTACACTCGACCCACCTGCCTGCGTTTGGCCCATATCCTTCCAAACCCGTCCTATCCATGTGCCTGTCTTGTTTCTTAAACGGTGGGATTGTCCCAGCCTCCAAAACCTACTCCAGCCGCTCGTTCCTTACACCCACCCCCCTTTGTGTGAAAAAGTTGCCCCTGAATAGATTCCTATTAAACCTCTCCTGGGTATGGAATTACGTTGAAATGTCAACAAGCTGCACACATAGAAAATACACACATGTGCGCACACACACACACAGATACGCACATGTGCACACACATATGCAGATACACACACGTGCATACATACATACATACTCACATGCACACACACACATACACACGCACACACACAAACACATTTCGGGTCGAGACCAAATCTGTCTGCCTGTCCCGCTGAGTTACTTCAGCTTTTTGTGTCTATCTTCAGAGCAGCTTGTAGAACTAAAAATGAACTAAAAATAGAACTAAAAATGAACATTGAAACTGCCTGGAGCTTTATCCGGTGTCCCTACCACAGCATGGCATTAACACGTCAGTGCAGCCTCTGAAGTTCAATCCATTGATTTCAATTGAACTGACTTCCTGAGTTATCGTAAGATGTGGTGATGCTATGATGTATTTTGCAAGTTATTTTGCAAGACCCTTCTTAGGGTCTCGACCCGAAGTGTCACAAGAATTTGGACCCGAAACGTCACCCATCCCTTCTCTCCAGAGATGATGCCTGTGCCGCTGAGTTACTCCAGCATTTTGTGTCTATCTTCAATTTAAACCAGCACCTGCAGTTCTTTCCTTCACAAGAACTTTGTTTGGTTCAGTTTAGAGATTCAGTGTTGAAACAGGTTCTTCGGCCCACCGAGTCCGCGCCGACCAGCGATCCCTGCACACTAACACCATCCCACACACGAGGGACAATTTTACAATGATATCAAAGCCAATTAACCTAATAAACCCTTACGTCTTTGGAATTTGGGAGGAAAACTGAGCACCCGAAGAAAACCCACACAGGTCACGGGAAGACAAACTCCGTACAGACAGCACCCGTAGTCAGGATCAAACCCGGGTCCCTGGCGCCGTAAGGCAGCAACTCTACCGCTGCGCCACCGTGCCATCATTAAGGGTAGATCTGACCAAGTTTACTCACCAAGCCAGACTGTAACTGACTATTTTAGCATTTATTACAACATCTTCATTAAAACATTTTCCCACAGGTATCGCATTCAACTGTGGCAATATTACCAACATATTGATGGGTGCGGGTGTCAGAGGTTATGGGGAGAAAGCAGGAGAATGGGATTAGGAGGGAGAGATAGCTCAGCCATGATTGAATGGCGGAGTAGACTTGATGGGCCGAATGGCCTAATTCTGCTCCTATTCCTCATGACACTATTCCTTCTTTTCATACTTCATAAGACACCACAGTAAGAGAAGTAACTGTGACACTTCCATAAAAATAAAATTTCATGAAAAGGATCCTGACTAATGTCAGTGCTTTGGTTCACTAATGATTGTTAAACATGTAACTTTATATGGGGAATGTTTAAGAGACTTGATTAAAATTGGAAGAAAATACCGACAGTGCCCTGGTGGAAGGCCAACTTGGGTTTGATTAGATTTTATTTTTTAGATTTAGAGATACAGCGAGGAAACAGGCCCTTTGGCCCACCGGGTCCGCGCCGCTCAGCGATCCCCGCACATTAACATTATCCTACACACACTAGGGACAATTTTTACATTTACCCAGTCAATTAACCTACATACCTGTACGTCTTTGGAGTGTGGGAGGAAACCGAAGATCTCGGAGAAAACCCACGCAGGTCACGGGGAGAACGTACAAACACCGTACAGACAGCGCCCGTAGTCAGGATCGAACCTGAGTCTCCGGCGCTGCATTCGCTGTAAGGCAGCAATTCTACCGCTGCGCCACCGTGCCGCCCACGGTTTTCATGCGGGAATTACCAGCTGGACACTTTTAATGAGCTCCTGAGGGAAAGGGCTGGCAAATGTTTGAGAAATGTACAGCACTTGCAGCGCCAGAGACCCGGGTTCGATCCCGACCAAGGGTGCTGTCTGTGCGGAGTTTGTACGTTCTCCCCGTGACATGCGAGGGTTTTCTCCAAGATCTTCGGTTTCCTCCCACACTCCAAAGATGTGCAGGGGTGTAGGTAAATTGTTTAGTTTAGATTAGTTTAATTTAGTTTAGAGATACAGCACGGAAACAGGCCCTTCGGCCCACCGAGTCCGCGTCGACCAGCGATCCCCGCACATTAACATTATCCCACACACACTAGGGACAATTTACAATTATATCTAGCCAATTTACCTACATACCTGCACGTCTTTGGAGTGTGGGAGGAAACCGAAGATCTCGAAGAAAACCCACACTGGTCACAGGGAGAACGTGCAAACTCCGTACAGACAGCAACCCCGTAGTCGGGATCGAACCCGGGTCTCCGGCGCTGCATTCGCTGTAAAGCGGCAACTCTCCCGCTGCGCCACCGTGCCTGCCCTTTGGCTTGGCTTGCCAAATGTAAAGATTGTCCCTAGTGTGAGTAGGACAGTGGGGATCGCTGGTTGGCACGGGCTAGGTGGGCCAAAGGGCCTGTTTCCACGCTGTATCTCTAAACTAAAAGTAAGAGGCAGCAGGCAGCGTGATTGGATTTTGGGTATTTCTGGAAATCCCAATCCATCCATTCTCGCACCACTAATCAAGGACTCAGATTCCTACGTCTCGTTGCTTCAGTTCTATAAACTGGTCACTGCACAATATGATTTTGTCTCTATTTTTGCGCCCAAGCAGTAGTCCATTCTTTAATTTAGATTACAATTAAAACACAAAGTACTTGTGCAAGAATAAGCGCTCAACCGAGAAAAACCAAGTGCAAAGCCAAAGTACTATCCAAACTGATTAAACAAACTTATGCTAAGGACATATTGATGGGGAAGATGCTCTTGAACAGACTCACAGATGGGATACCGAGCAATAGTTCTGGAATATTTTGCAATTAAAAACTCAAACTCCTCAAGGCGTTTAAAATCATGAGGGGAATTGAAAGGGTGGATGCACAGAAACCATTTTAGTTTAGTTTAGTGATACTGTGCGGAACCAGGCCCTTCAGCCCACCGAGTCCGTGCCGACCAGCGATCACCCCGTACACTAGCACTATCCTACACACTATGGACTGTTGACAATTTTTACAGAAGCCAATTAACCTACAAGCCGGCACGTCTTTGGAGTGTGGGAGGAAACCTGAGCACCCAGAGAAAACCCACGCGGTCACGGTGAGAACTCCGTACAAACAGCACCCGCAGTCAGGATCGATCCCGGGTCTCTGGTGCTGTAAGGCAGCAACTCTACCGCCGTGCCATCGTACCGCCCTGAAACTCTGAAATAACCTAAAGAACAACATAGAAATAACCTAACAAACAACTATTCCAGCAAAAACTGGATATGGGTTAAGCGCAGGTAGATAAGTGATGGTCTTGGCATCATATTCGGAGCAGATATTGAGGGCTAAAGGGCCCGTTCTTGTGCTGTACTGTTCTATGTTCTGTGAATAGATTGCAAAAATTGCAAGAATAGTTTTGCAGGGAAATACAACAATCATTTGCAGCTACAACAGCTAACTCTCGAGCAACATAAAAAAACAACGCCTGAGAGGGTGGCGCGGTGGCACAGTGGTAGAACCGCTGCCACACAGCGCCAGAGACCCAGGTTCGATCCTGACGGCGGATGCTGTCTGTATGGAGTTTGTACATTCTCCCCGTGACCACGTGAGTTTGCACCCAGTGCTCTGCTTTCCCTCCCTCATTCCAAAAACATACAGGCTTGTCGGTTAATCGGCTTCGGTTAAAAATAGCAAATTGTCCCAAGTGCGCGCAGGACAGGGCTAGCGTACGGGGTGATCGCTGGTCGGCGCGGACTCGGTGTTTCCACGCTGTATCTCTAAAGTAAAGTAAAAGTAATGATTGTGCTACTCACCCTGGAACAAGCCCATGAGGAACCTGGATCCTGTCAAAAGGACAATTGGGGCAGAGCTTTGATGGACAAGACTTGGAGTGAGAATGACGACCATTCCCCAGGCACAGGTGGAGAACATCAGTATTTTGGCGCCACCTATTCTGTTGAAAGATAAATTAATACCTTCTGAATACAATTCCACTTGTTTTAGTATCACGATTGCACTTAGAGGGCCATTTGCAATCTTCATTATTGTGCATTGATCTTCATTATTGTGCATTATTTGTGCAACACATTGCTAAACGTAAGTGATAGGAGTAGAATTAGGCCTTTCGGCCCATCAAGTCCATTCTGCCATTCAATCATGGCTGATCTATCTCTCCCTCCCAACCCCATTCTCCTGCCTTCTCTCCAAGACCTCTGACACCCATACTAATCAAGAATCTATCTATCTCTGCCTTAAAAATATCCACTGACTTGGCCTCCACAGCCTTCTGTGGCAAAGAATCCCACAGATTCACCACCCTCTGACTAAAGAGATTTCTCCTCATCTCCATCCTAAAAGAACGTCCTTTAGTCCTTGCTGTGACCTCTAATCCTAGACTAGACTCTCCAACTAGTGGAAACATCCTCTCTGCATCCACACTATCCAGGCCTTTCACTATTCTGTACGTTTCAATGAGATCGCCCCTCATTCTTCTAAACTCCAGCGAGTGCAGGTTCGGTGCTGACAATCAGAACTCCCAGGACGCACCGCGGCACCAAACACTTGGTGGTCAGGCCGCGCGGAGTTCCCGTGGTCGGGCCGCGCTGTGAGAACATTGGGCCCCACATCTGAGGAAGGACGTGCTGGCTCTGGAGATGGTCCTGAGGAGGTTTACAAGAATTATCCCAGGAATGAGTGGGTTAGCGCATGATCAACGTTTGACGTCACTGGGCCTGTACTCACTGGGAGTTTTGATGGTTGACAGGCGGTAGCGATTAAAACGTACAGAATAATGAAAGCCGTAGATAGAGTGGATGTGGAGAGGATGTTTCCACTGGTGGGAGAGTCTAGGACCAGAGGTCGGCACGGTGGCGCAGCGGTAGAGTTGCTGCCTTACAGCGAATGCAGCGCCGGAGACTCAGGTTCGATCCTGACTACGGGCGCCGTCTGTACGGAGTTTGTACGTTCTCCCCGTGACCTGCGTGGGTTTTCTCCGAGATCTTCGGTTTCCTCCCACATTCCAAAGACGTATGGGTATGTAGGTTAATTGACTGGGTAAATGTAAAAATTGTCCTAGTGTGTGTAGGATAGTGTTAATGTGCGGGGATCGCTGGGCGGCGCGGACTCGGTGGGCCGAAGGGCCTGTTCCCGCGCTGTATCTCTAAATCTAAAAATCTAAAAGTCACAGCCTCAGAATTAAAGGGCGCACTTTTAGAAAGGAGGTGAGGAGGAACTTCTTTAGTCAGAGGGTAGTTAATCTGTGGAACTCATTGCCACAGAGGGCTGTGGAGGCCAAGTCAGTGGATACGTTTGAGGCAGAGATAGACGCATTCTTGATTAGAACGGGTGTCAAGGGTTATGGGGAGAAGGCAGGAAAATGGGATTAGCAGAGATCAGCCGTGATTGAATGGCGGAGTGGACTCGATGGGCCGAATGGCCTAATTCTACCCCTATAACTCGTGAACCTGTACACCATCGAGAACAAAGAGGGATGGGCACAACTCTAACAAGTACTTTTGTAACTCTGTCGGCACGAGAAATGTGGTGACATTTTGTGTATCGTACGTACAAACAAAGAGTTTCACTGTACATGTGACAATAAAATATCATTGAGATTATAGGTATGTGCAACATATTACAACAGCGACTACGTCCATTGCAACCTGGACTATATCATTCAGGAAGAAGAAAGAAGAAATGTAAGTCAAGAAGAAATATAATTGGGATGGCATGGTGGCGCAGCAGTAGAGTTGCCGCCTTCCAGTGCCAGAGACCCGGGTTCATTCCTGACTACGGGTGCTGTCTGTACGGAGTTGGTACATTCGCCCCGTGACCTGCGTGGGTTTTCTCCGGGTGCTCCGGTTTCCTCCCATGCTCCAAAGCGCGCAGGTTTGTAGGTTAATCAGCTTCCGTCACACCGTGGATGCCCTTGGAATCGTTGTGAAGAAGGATCCCGACCTGAAACATCACCTATTGATATCTTCCAGAGATGCTGCCTGACCCGCTGAGTTACTCCAGCATTTGTGTCCTTTTGCGTCAACCGCCATCTGCGGTTCTTTGTTTCTGGTGTCAGGACAACTGCCTCCTCTTGAATGTCAAAAAAACTAAGGAGCTGATTGTGGACTTTAGAAGGGCTCAACATCCAAGGACGTACACGCCACTGGAAATAAATGGGTCTACTGTGGATAGGGTGAGCAGCTTTAAATACCTGGGAGTCCACATCACAGAGGATCTGGCATGGGTAACGCACATTGCCGCACTGGTGGGTAAGGCAAAGCAGCGCCTTTACCGCCTTAGATAGCTGAGGAAATTCAGAGTGTCTCTGAGGATCCTTCATTGCTTCTACTCTGGGGCTGTAAAGAGCATCCTGTCCGGCAACATTACAGTCTGGTTTGGGAACAACTCTGCCCAGGACAGGATGGCCCTGCGGAGAGTAGTGCGTTTGACAGAACGCACCATGGGAACTACACTCGCCCCCCTGCAGGACCTATACATCAGGAGGTGCAGATCGAGAGCAAGCAAGATCATGAGGGATCCCTGCCACCCCAGCAACGGACTGTTCCAGCTGCTATGGTCAGGCAAACGCCTCCGCTGTCACGCTGTGAAAACGGAGAGGATGAGACGGAGTTTCTTCCCACAGGCCATCAGGACTATTAACTTTTATAACTCCAGGGACTAAATTTTGTCTTCTCTGTATTAACTTTAATTTATATGCTGTAACTGTAATTCTTTTTTTTTGCACAATCTGCAGGCATTGCCACTTTCATTTCACTGCACATCGTGTATGTGTATGTGACAAATAATCTTGACTTGACTTGACTTGACATCAAGGATGTTACAAAGACTGGAAGGTTTGAGCTAGGAGAGAATGGGACTTTTTTTCCCACGAGTGGTGTCCTAATACAGGAATATAAAATCACAAGGGTCATAAATGAGATGAACATTCACCGTCTTTGTCCTTGGGCAGGGGAGTTTAATACTAGAGGGCATAGATTTAAAGTGAGAGGAGCAATATTTGAAAAGTGCGTGAAGAGTGAAATGTTCTTTTACACAGGTGTTGGGTATGTGCGATGAGTTACCGGTGGAAACACCAGTACAATTATCACATTTAAAAGACACTTAGATAGCTACATGGATAGGAAAAGGCTTATTGATAGGGCGGCACGGTGGCGCAACGGTAGAGTTGCAGCGCCGGAGACTCAGGTTCGATCCTGACTACGGATGCTGTACTGTAAGGAGTTTGTACGTTCTCCCCGTGACCTGCATGGGTTTTCTCTGAGATCTTCGGTTTCCTCCCACACTCCAAAGACGTACAGGTATGTAGGTTAATTGACTGGGTAAATGTAAAATTTGTCCCTAGTGTGTGTAGGATAGTGTTAATGTGCGGGGATCGCTGGGCGGCGCGGACTTGGTGGGCCGAAAAGGCCTGTTTCCGCGCTGTATCTGAAATAATATGAAAAATAAATAAAAAATAATAATATGAAAGATTTGGAGGGATGTGGACCAACTGCAGGAAAAGCAGGGACTAGCTTAGATGGGGCCTCTTGGCTGGCAGAACAGGTTGAGCCGAAGGGCCACTTTCCGCACAGTATGACTCTATTTTTGAAAAGGCATATGGATAGAAAAGGTTCAGAGGGATAGTGGGCCAAACACAGATAAATGGGAGGTAGACACAAAATGCTGGAGTAACTCAGCGGGTCAGGCAGCATCTCGGGAGAGACTGATGAAGAAGGGTCTCGGCCCGAAACGTTACCTCTCCCGAGATGCTGCCCGACCCGCTGAGTTACTCCAGCATTTTGTGTCTACCTTCGATTCAAACCAGCATCTGCAGTTTTTTTCCCCTACACAGATAAATGGGTTTTTTTCAGGTTTTTTCACATCCTGAATACAGTTTAACATCTGTGGAATTCTCTGCCTCAGATGGCAGTGGAGGCTAATTCTCTGAATGCATTCAAGAGAGAGCTAGATAGAGCTCTTAAGGATAGCGGAGTCAGGGGGTATGGGGAGAAGGCAGGAACGGGGTACTGATTGAGAATAATCAGCCATGATCACATTGAATGGCGGTGCCGGCTCGAAGGGCCGAATGGCCTCCTCCTGCACCTATTGTCTATTGACTGGCTCAGGTAGACAACTTGGTCGGCAAGAACCTGCACCAAAGGGCGTGTCCAAAACTGTACACCTTTACGAATGTCTATCTCTTTCACCTGCAATGCAATCATCACCCTCCCCCTCCCCCTCCCACCTGTTCCTGCCCAGGTACCTGGAGACACACCTTTTGCACCACTAATTCGCAGAGTTAGCTGCACACTTTTCACATCCTGAATACAGTTTAATTTCTGCAGGTAGTTTGGAAATACAACCAGTTGGAAAGAATATATTGAGTTTGAGTTTAGCTTATTGTCACATGTACAAGCTTTCTGTTGTGTGCTAACCAGTCAGAGGAAAGATAATATATGATTACAATCCACACTGTCCACAGTGTACAGATACAGGATAACCTTTAGTGCAAGATAAGTCCGATCAAAGATAGTCTGAAGATCTCCAATGAGGTAGATGGGAGGTCAGGGCTGCTCTCTAGTTGGTGATCGGATGGTTCAATTGCCTGATAACAGCTGGGAAGAAACTGTCCCTGAATCTGGAGGTGTGCGTTTTCACACTTCTGCACCTTTTGCCCGATGGGAGAGGGGAGAAGAGGGAGTGGCCAGGGTGCGACTCGTCCTTGATTATGCTGCTGGCCTTGCCGAGGCAGCGTGAGGTGTAAATATTTGCAGTTACTTAATAAAGACTGGTAGCCCAGGGCTAGCCTAAACATTAAAAAAAATCACAAACAAAATATTGATTTATCAAACTACACAGAGTGAAAATAACGTGCAATACAAAAACATCCTGGAAAATGGCAAGTTTTAGTTCGTGTTAAAATGGACATCTTATTCTGCAGATCTGAAGTCTTGGAATAATCCAGAACAAAGCCCCAGATCAACAACAAAAAACAAATCGATTTTAATACTTTGGTGCCTCAAAGTGAAGCTATACTCTGGAACAGAGCAGCTGAGTTTAAAGGAAAATACCAAAGACTTGGAACACAGATTAGCTTGGCTTTGACTTCAACGAACTCCAGAGGGGTGTTGGACAGTTGGTAATTGGTCTTTCGATAGAAGTGTTGAAACGACGGCCCGTCTGTCCCTCTCTTCTTTGGCAGTTCCTCAGGGATAGAACAACTCAGGGAATTCCAACTCCATGAATTCTGAGTGGACTGGTGGGGCTAGTGTGGAACTTGCCCTTCCTGCCACAGATAGAGATGGTCGATCTATGACTCTCAATACCATGGAGTCACACAATCCTGAACCCAGTTCCAGCTATTTGAAACTGCTACTCATTTCTGACTTCTGCATCACAGTGCACATTGATAGACGTCACTGAACCTCAATAAGGTCGTGTGTCTCTGTGGTGCCAACAGTCGTAGGATAGGAGTACGGAAAGAAACACAACTTATCTTAATCAGAATTAATGGGCGCTCTTTTAGAAAGGAGGTGAGGAGGAACTTCTTTAGTCAGAGGATAGTTAATCTGTGGAACTCATTGCCACAGAGGGCTGCAGAGGCCAGGTCAGTGGATATTTTTAAGGCAAAGACAGACAAATTCTTGATTAGAGCAGGTGTCAAGGGTAATGGGGAGAAGGCAGGAAAACGGGATCGGGAGGCAGAGATCAGCCATGATTGAATGGCGGGGTGGACTCGATGGGCTGAATTATAGGAGCAATTCTACTCCCATAACTTGTGAAACTTGTGACCAACAGCTCAACGATAGGCCAGGTCACCAGCAGCCTGGACCATTCAACCCAACACACGAGTTCAAATCCAACTACAGGAATTTCAATTCAATTCAGTAAATACTGTACATTAGACTTTAGAGATTGTCATTCGACTTTGGAGAGATTACACAGAGCGTGGAAACATGCGCAAAGAAAAAGCTTTTCACTGTTCCTCGGAAGTAAACTAAATCGAGTCCATGCTAACCAGCGATCACCCCGTACATTAGCACTATCCGACACACTATGGACAACTTACAATTGTTTTACCAAAGCCAACTAACCTACAAACCTGTAAGTCTTTGGCGTCTTTAGATTTTAGATAGATAGGTAGATTGGTAGGTTCGTAGGTAGATAGATAGGTAGGTAGATTGATAGGTAGGCAGGTAGGTAGATTGGTAGGTAGGCAGGGAGGTAGATTGGTAGGTAGGCAGGTAGGTACGTAGATTGGTAGGTAGGTAGATTGGTAGGTAGGCAGGTAGGTAGAGTGGTAGGTAGATTGGTAGGTACGTAGGTGGATAGATTGGTAGGTAGGCAGGTAGGTAGATAGGTAGGCAGGTAGGTAGATTGGTAGGTAGGTAGGTAGATTGGTAGGTACGTAGGTAGATAGATTGGTAGGTAGGCAGGTAGGTAGATAGGTAGGCAGGTAGGTAGATTGGTAGGTAGGTAGGTAGATTGGTAGGTACGTAGGTAGATAGATTGGTAGGTAGGCAGGTAGGTAGATAGGTAGGTTGATAATTCGCTAGATAACAGGAAATAATTTGTTCACCTCACATTTCTTGATGCCTGCACAAGTGAGGTGGTTTATGAGTTAGGCTAAATTGCAACCATTAAATCCATGGCCCGTAGCAAAGTGCTGGGGTGTGGCCACACTTGTTAAATAAATAAGTTACTGAATGTGCCTATTCAGGGAAGGAACAAAGGAGGACCTGGTGTGGGTGGGCCATAGAAACATAGAAAAATAGGTGCAGGAGGAGGCTATTCGGCCCTTCGAGCAAGCACCTCCATTCAATATGATCATGGGTGATCATTTAAAATCAGTACCCCGTTCCTGCTTTTTCCCCATATCCCTTGATTCCGTTAGCCCTAAGAGCTAAATCTAACCCTCTCTTGAAAACCCCCAGTGAATTGACCTCCACTGCCTTCTGTGGCAGAGAATTCCACAGATTCGCAACTCTCTGGGTGAAAAGGTTTTACCTCATCTCAGTGCTAAATGGCCTACCCCTCACTCTTAAACTGTGACACCCTGGTTCTGGACTCCCCCAACATTGGGAACATTTTTCCTGCATCTAGCCTGTCCAACCCTTTAAGAATTGTACATGTTTCTATGAGATCCCCTCTCATCCTTCTAAATCCCAGTGAATACAGGCCCAGTCGACCCATTCTTTCATCATATGTCAGTCCCGCCATCCTGGGAATTAACCTGGTGAACCAATGCTGTACTCCCTCAATAGCAATAATGTCCTTCCTCAAATTAGGAGACCAAAATTGCACACAATACTCCAGGTGTTGTCTGGGGGAAGGGGAAGAACAAAGGGGGAACTGGTGTGATGCGGGGGGGACGGGGGGACGGGGGGGGGGGGGGGGGGAAGCAACAAATTTCACCATGACTTTTCACACGTGATAATAAAGTACTCAATTCAAAAGTATTCAATCAATTCAAACGCAGACTTTTCAAAATGTCTTTCTTACCTGTCGCTGATGTAGCCGCCTAAGATTTGCGTCAGACAGTAGCCCCAGAAGAAGCTCCCAAGTACAATGCCCGACTGTTTCTTGTCCCACTCGTACTGTTCTGCCATGGCAGACATACAGATGGGCAGAGTTACTCTGGCACAGTACAGCAGGCAGGTGCCCAAGAACAAAAAGGGAACCCATGACTTAGCTTCCGACCTGTGGGAATCAAGATATACAGTGTGACTTTTCCACTGTGGAGGCAACACAATAGCACCATGAACACTACTTTAGTTCAGTTTAGAAATACAGTGTGGAAACAGGCCCTTCGGCCCACCGACCACGCCAACCAACAATCACCCACATACTAGTCCTATGTTCGATTAAAAGATTGCAAACAGTAAGAATAAGGTGTAGGCCATTTAGGACTGAGATAAGGAAACACGTTTACACCCAGTGAGTTGTGAATCTGTGGAATTCTCTGCCACGGAAGGCAGTGGAGGCCAATTCACTGGATGTTTTCAAGAGAGAGTTAGATAGAGCTCTAAGGGGTAACGGAATCAAGGGATATGGGGAGAAAGCAGGAACGGGGTACTGATGTTGGATGATCAGCCATGATCATATTGAATGTCGGTGCTGTCTCGAACGGCCGAATGGCCTACTCCTGCATCTATTTTCTATGTTTCTATTGCAAGAATAGTTTTGCAAAGAAATGAAAACTATCATTTGTAGTTATAACCACAAACTTCAGCTCAGTTTAGAGACACAGCATGGGAACAGGCCGTTTGGCCCACCAACAATCACCTGCGTACTAGTTCTATCCTACACACTAGGGACAATTAACCTACAAACCTGCACATCTTTGGAATGTTGGAGGAAACCGGAGCATTCGGAGAAAACCCGTCCAGTGACAGGGACAACGTGCAAACTTCATACAAACAACACCCGTAGTTGGGATTGAACCGAGATCTCTAGCGCTGGTTACGGCAGCAACTCTACCGCTGCACTACCGTGTCGACCTAGGAACCACAAATGATTTTTTCTCATCTCCGTTCTAAATGGCCTACCCCTTTATTCTTAAAATGTGGCCTCTGGTTCTGGACTCCCCCAACATTGGGAACATGTTTCCTGCATCTAACGTGTCCAACCCCTTAATAATCTTATATTCGATAAGATCCCCTCTCATCCTTCTAAATTCCAGTGTATACAAGCCTAGTCGCTCCAGTCTTTCAACATATGACAGTCCCGCCATTCCCGGAATTAACCTCTTAAGGATAGCGGAGTCAGGGGGTATGGGGAGAAAGCAGGAACGGGGTACCGATTGAGAATGATCAGCCATGATCACATTGAATGGTGGTGCCGGCTCGAAGGGCCGAATGACCTACTCCTGCACCTATTGTCTATTGACCTATCAGTACAAGCGTGATGGGCCAAATGGCCTAATTCTGCTCCTATCACTTATGAACATATGGTCCACGTCTTGCGTGTTCCTTATTTTCATTTTTTAAAGTTAAAACATTTTTAGGCCAGCACAGTGGCGCAGCAGTATAGTTGCTGCCTCACAGCGCCAGAGACCCATTGGTTTGATCCTGACCTCGGCTGCTGTACATGTTCTCCCTGTGACTGCCTGGGTTTCCTCCGGTTTCCTCCGCATCCCAAAGACCTGCGGGTTTGTAGGTTAATCGGCCCTCTGTAAATTGCACCTAGTTTGTAGGGAGTGGATGAGCCAGTGGGAGAACATAGAACTAGTGTGAATGAGTGATCGATCGGTCAGCGTGGGCTCAGTGGGCCGAAGGGCCTGTTTCCATGCTGTGTCTCTAAATTAAACTAAACTCTAGGATGTCCCTTCTTATAATAAGTTATAATAAGTAACTTCATTCACATGTTGAAACTCCTCATCCGTGTTTGTAGAGCAGGTCAGAAAGAGATGTAATAAAATATTGACAATCCCCTAAGCTGAGTCATGAAAAGTAATCTCTCCCATGTTTAAGAGTCAAGAGTGTTTAATTGTCTTATGGAGCAAGGGAACAATGAAGTGTTGTGATGGTGGAGTTTAACCCCCACATTTCTGGACTAACATCAGGCCATAGTGTAGAAGCAAAGAACTGCAGATGCTGGTAATGTACAAAAAGACACAAAAATGCTGGAATAACTCAGCAGGTCAGGCAGCATCTTCGGAGAACATGGATAGGCAACGTTTCAGGTTGAGACCCGTCATCAGACAGAGCAGATGAGAAAGTGGCGTAACACAGAGCTAGTGTGAATGGGTGATCGATGGTCGGCGTGGACTCAGCTGGCCAAAGGGCCTGTTTCCTTGCTGTGTCGTGGTGAACAAATATGAAAGCTGTCACCTGCATTTGACATTTAGCAGATGATGAGCGTTTGATGGCACTGGGCCTATATTCATTGGAGTTTAGAAAGAATGAAAGGGGAACCTCATTGAAATGTACACAATGGTGAAAGGCCTGAATAGTGGATGTGGAGATGATGTTTCCACTGGTGGGAGAGTCTAGGACTAGAGGTCAAAGCCTCAGAATTAAAGGATGTTCTTTTACGAAGGAGATGAGGAGAAATTTATTTAGTCAGAGGGTGGTGAATCTGTGGAATTCTTTGCCACAGAAGGCTGTGGAGGCAAAGTCAGTGGATATATTTAAGGCGGAGATAGATAGATTCTGATTAGTACAGGTGTCAGGGGTTATGGGGAGAAGGCAGGAGAATGGAATTAGGAGGGAGAGATAGATCAGCCATGATTGAATGGCGGAGTAGACTTGATGGGCCGAATGGCCTAATGCTGCTCCTAGAACTTATGAACCCGTGCCTTGCCCTGCTCCTGGCTCTGGCAATAAATGAACTCAAACTCTTGACAATAACCTCCTACTTTTTCATTAATCTTTCTGTTCTTTTCTTCTTCGTACTGGTTCCCATTAAATCCCTCAAACCTGGAATATTCACGCCCAATAGTCCTCTGGGATAGTGTGTTCAGCATACTTCGGTAAGGGCGTTTCTCCTGAATTTGACACTGGATTTAATGGCACCTGATTCATTTTTCTGATCTCACTATTTCTCCACATCTACCCGAGTGTAACCCTTTCCAACTCTGAGGACCTCCATCAAGGCATTGCTCAGGCATCGTGTTTACAACGAGTTTCAGCATCGCAACCCTCCATATGCGAATCTGAAGAAGGGCCTCGATCTGAAACGTCACCTCTTCCTTTTCTCCAGAGATGCTGTCTGACCTGCAGAGTTAATCCAGCATAGTGTGTCTATCTTCTTGAGATATTACCTTTGGTTTCAGGTACAAAGGTCGAGAAGATCGACACAAAAATGCTGCAGGAGGATCTCAGAGAGTGAAAATAGGTAACGTTTCGGGTTGGAACCCATTCCTTTTTCTCCAGAGCTGCTGCCTGACCCCGTGAGATACTCCAACACTCTGTGTCTGTACTCGATGCAAACTAGCATCTGCAGTCAACACAAACCTTCCTACACAAATGGCAGGGTGTACAGCCTTGACACTGTATGGAGGTCAGACCTCAAACGATAGCGTTTTCATGTGACTCTAACTCGAGAGCCGGTCAATAGAAGATACTTTATCTGCTGTTAACCGGTAACCCTTGTAGATCAATCCCCTAGGCAGATTGATCCATGTCTATAGACAATAGGTGCAGGAGGAGGCCATTCGGCCCCTTCGAGCCAGCACCCCCATTCAATGTGATCATGGCTGATCATTCTCAATCAGTACCCCGTTCCTGCCCTCTCCCCATACCCCCTGACTCCGCTATCCTTAAGAGCTCTATCTAGCTCTCTCTTGAATGCATTCAGAGAATTGGCCTCCACTGCCTTCTGAGGCAGAGAATTCCACAGATTCACAACTCTCTGACTGAAAATGTTTTTCCTCACCTCAGTTCTAAATGGCCTACCCCTTATCCTTAAACTGTGGCCCCTTGTTCTGGACACTTCTTACAACCCTCTGGGTGAGCAGACGTCCAGTTTACAACTGTGGCGAGCGCGCTGCTTGCTTGCTTACTTACTTTGACCAATAAGTTCCATTGGGGTGAGTCCTGCTGATGGGCACTTCGTTCTGGGACTCCCCCGGCCGTGTGAAGTTCATGTTGGTCTTCTGGTCGCCTTCATTGTACGCGGCAAAAGCCATTGGTTAAACTTTCCAAAGGAGAGCCAAACAATCACCGGGTTCCTTCCTGCTGATCTACAAGAGTCACTCACTTTCGGCCACTTTTCTGTCTGGAAACACACAGCGACAATGTAGCGCGGCTTAGATGTAACGTGTCTGGTCCCATCTGAAGCCAGCCAGGCATGCCCGCTCCCGCGGATCTGTTGTTACTCTTACGTGTCACTTTAACTGCTAAATCAATCTCAGGACTTCCGGGTGGTTATTTCTAAGCAGGCGGGGAAAGCAGGGAGAGAGGGAAAAACCCCAGCACCGGCGAGAGCCCAGCCTGCAGACGTGGCTCCCTTGTCATCCACAGCTCGCTCCCCTCCCTCCCTCCCGCAAGGACTTCAGCTGCATCTCAATAACCACAACCTCAACCTCAACCCCAAAGGCTTTTGCAACTTGCTTACATTGGGAAATTGTCAACGCTTACAACGCCTTAATTAAAGTCCTTCCAGTGCTTGCTGCGAGTCAGAATCTGACTGGGAGACACGACAAACAAACGCTCTTGCTCTGTAGGGAAATAACTGCAGGTGCTGGGTACAGGATCGAAGGTAGACACAAAATGCTGGAGTAACTCAGCGGGACAGGCAGCGTCTCAGGAGAGAAGGAATGGGTGACGTTTCGGGTCGAGACCCTTCTTCTTCAGAGACCCTTGGTCTGGCGTTGCTGCAACGCTGAGAACCGCAATGGGTTAATGTCGTGCACAAAGACACAAAGTGCTGGAGTAACTCAGCATCTCTGGAGAACATTTGCTTGTTTTTATGTTTGTATGTATGTGTGTGTTTGTGTGTATGTATGTGTGTGTATGTATATATGTGTGTTTGTTCATATATATGTGTGTGTGTGTGTGTATGTATGTGTGTGTGTATATATGTGTGTATGTATGTGTGTGTGTGTGTGTATATATGTGTGTGTGTGTGTGTGTATATATGTATGTGTGTGTGTGTGCATATATTATACACTCGCACACACACTGAACTTTTTTGCTCGTTTATTATATTCTTTACAGGGTAGAATGTTTCCATATTCTGCTGTGCTTCAGCAAGTAAGCATTTCATTGTTCTATCTGGGACACATGACAATAAAACACTCGACTCTTAGATCGGTGACATTTCGGGTCGAGACCCTTCTACAGACTGAGAACTATGTTCTGCATTTTTTTTTCCTTTTGGACCACGTTTGGTCTGATTATATTTATACAAATATCATTGGATTACAATGATAGCACGTGGGGGAAAAAAGCGTTTTCACTGTACTTTATATACACGTGGCAATAACAAACCTAAACAAACCCGCAGCTATAAATGTAACAAACATTACAAGGGGGAGACTGAAGATTGCAACATCCCTTGCTCTACACAGACGTCCATAATTTTCCTACAATGAACAAGTCAGGGTTGTAATTTTTTTTCACTCTTCCTGTGACTGGGGAAGTTCCTGTCACATGCAAATCATTGGTATACACAGGAAGGAACTGCAGATGCTGGTTTAAATCGAAGATAGACACAAAATGCTGGAGTAACTCAGCGGGACAGGCAGCATCTCTGGAGAGAAGGACCCATTTCCTTCTCCCCAGAGATGCTGCCTGTCCCGCTGAATTGCTCCAGCATTTTAGTGACCACATGCAAATCATTTACCACTCAGTTACTCTTTGAAAATGTTAATGCGGTCCAAAGATCAAAAGGACACCTGCTGAAAGGCAATAAAAAGGAAAACTGGGACAAAGGGTGCCGTAACTCTTTGTCCCTTATTTGGGAGCTAGGAAGTTGGCAACCCGACTAATACGGGACAAGGGTGGTCCCGTATGGGACAAACCAATTTAGCCCAAAATATGGGATGTCCTGGCTAATACGGGAGTTGGCAACCCTAATCCTACCACAACCAAAGAACAGTGCTAAACCACAATCTACCTCTTTAGTGAGCCTTGGACTATCCTTGATCAGACTTTGCTGGCTTTACCTTGCACTAAACGTTATTCCCTTATACACTGTAAATAGCTCAATTGTAATCATGTATTGTCTTTCTGCTGACTGGATAGCACGCAACGAAAGCTTTTCGCTGTACCTCAGTACACGCAACAATAAACTAAACTGAACTCGAGACATTACTTCTCGACCCGAAACGTCAATGCTGCCTGACCTGCTGAGTTACATTTTTTGTAAACCAGCATCTGCTGTTCTCTCTATCCTTCATTTAAAAAAATATGTTTACCTGAGCCCTGTGATCTAGCACCATCTTGTGGTCTATCTCCACTTGGTACTACGGGAGCATGGAGAGGTTGGAAAATAGATCGCCATCTGGGGATATATCTAACCCAATTAATGTTCAATAATACCTCCATTACAGTCGTACCTCTCCAACAAAGCAGCTTTTGGAATACTTTTTAAGGGTTTGTAGATGCGTTACTGCACCCTGAGGAAAGTCAACAAAGTCACAAACTAAATACATGCATTTTACTTTTGTCTCCAGTGCCAAACAGATAATGTGCCAAAGGACATTGTTCTTAAAAAAAAAGCCTAAAAACTCACGTGGAACTAATTTTAGGAGCAAGGAAAGCAGCCAGAACGCTTCAATTTTCACTGAAATAACTTTATTGAAAAATAACATTCAGAAGTCGAACTATTAAACTTCGAGATGTTGCCTTTTGAACTTTGTTAATATATTCAAACAATTACAGTGTTTGTATTTCAATGTATTGCATTAGAAAATAGAACAAAGTGGTTCGAAATGACAAATGTAGGAGACTCCTGAAATACAGAACCAACCTTAACATTTTGTCAGATTTAGAATTAAAATTTAGATATTCAACTGGAAAATTTGGCAAATTAAAATCTTGGTTCTGCTTTTGATAAATGCAGGGATTTTTTTTATGTTACTACATTATTAACATTTTATTGAAAATAGTACTCTGAACAGCAGCCACTTTTGCTTCTAAATGCTGTATTCATGAGTAGAATTAGGCCATTTGGCCCATCAAGTCTACTCCGCCATTCAATCATGGCTGATCTATCTCTCCCTCCTAACCCCATTCTCCTGCCTTCTCCCCATAACCCCTGACACCTGCATTGACCAATTTACCCTCACACCAAAATAAATATTCCCTTGTATCTATCTATTTCCCCTTCACCTCTGCAATTGAAAACTAACTTGTTTTCTCTTTCGCAGCTCTGACAGGGAATCTTAAACCAGAATCATTAACTGTTTCTCTAACATCTCCCATGGTGGCAATGTGTTCCAGACCCCTGCCACCCTGTGTAAAGAAAAACTTACCCCACATAATAATCTCCGTATAACATCCCTCTCTGGTGTTGGACAATCCCACCTTGGGAAAAATCTCCTGACAGTCGACACCTCACATGAGTTTATATACTTCTATCAAGTTCCCTCTCATTCTCTGACATTAGAGAGAAAACAATCCGAGTCTATCCAATCACTCCTTGTAGCTGAAACCCTCTAATCCAGGCAGCAATCTGGTAAAAAAATGCATTTGATACAAGTTGATTTGCCCACAAGATCTATATTCACATAGGAAATTAGTGTCCTTTACATACCACATTCAGCCATCCACACCGTATGTACAAAATACATCACATGTCTGTTCACCAGGGATATTTGAGGCATAGCTTCAAGAACAAATGTGCAAAATTAGTTTTCTTTAAAAATGACAGGTTCGGGCTATGGCGCATGGAGGATGCAGCCAATCTTAAATAGACATGTAGAAACTTTCCGAGGCCTGTGTAATGAAAGGTTTTTTTCGAAGCCAGAACATCACTTTATGCACACACAAAATGTACTGCTCTACACTGCAGGAGCTGTCTGCTTTATAGGCAACACAACCTGATTGCTGTCAAATTAACATCATCTCGATAGTTTCTTTTCACAGGTATTTTCTGGATTTATAGGGTTCTTTGTGCATTTCAGTCTTCCATCCAAAGACAAGATTTCTCTTTTTTGGGGACATTGGCATTTTAAGGGAAATCCAATATCCAGTCATTTAATTTGGACAAATGCCAATTTGCAAAGTTGTTGGTGCTACTTCAAAGACTGAGGGACCCGTGTTTTGAAAGCTGTTTCAGGTTGTTGCTTACCAGCAATGCCATACCGTGCACATCTATTGGAGGCCCGATGCCACTTAAAGGTTTACCATTCAGAATTGGTCAGCAGTAAATTGACCATGCATTGTCAACTCCACTCAGATTTTCTCTGTGGTTCCTATGGCTATCAATGAGCTTCTGTAAAAGAATCACCTACAGCTAAGAGTTTAAATATCCTCCTAAGGGGCATTGCATGTGGCCTAAAGGAATGGGTCTGCCCAGCTGCAAACTATCTTTGCAGTGTACTATGTTTACATATTCTGTTATGCTGCTGCAAGCAAGAATTTAATTGGTCTATTTGGGACATATGACAATAAAACTCCCTTGAATCTTAGGAATCAGGCTCAGACATAGCGTCCACAGAAAGTGCAAGTGTTATAGTGTAGGGGAAAGGCTTACAATGGATCCCGATGTATCGTTTACAGAAAGTAAAATGCTATATTGATCTTTGAGCCAAGAAATGTAATTATATCCTAACCTTGCATCAAAGTGAATGTAGCGGTAAAACATTATAGTTATTGGCCAAGTAAACACAAATAAAATTTTATTTAAGTTTTCATATCCAATGGGAGATGAAATTCAAAAGAAGATTGCGTGAATTGTAATCTTTTATTTACTATTAAATTTTGAAGAATGTAGTCACCAAAATAAACATGACTTTTTTTCCCCCAAAAAACATTATCTCACCAGTTCATTCTAAGGATGTAGTTTCTAATTGTTCAGATCGTACGTCAAAATAGTCTACAACATAAAGATTTATAACAATGTGCTTCAACCCAGTCACCAAATTGGTACACGGAACTAAATTCATCCATCCAGTTTTTTAAAAATATATATATTTATAAAATGTATATTTCCCCACACATTATCCATACCACCATTGAATCAAAGCTTTTTGCCTCAATGAAAAAAGGCATTCATGAATAAGGTTCCAATGTTCCTTTAATGAAGATGCTGAATATCTGAAACGTTTGCTCAGCAATGTAGAAGAGACTAATGTTGGTAAATTCAAGAAGAAACTGGATAGTTTTATGCCCAAATGATTAAGATATTTGAATGATGTTCATTAACATTGTGTTTGGAAAGATCATCAGTAGATGTAACCTCAATGCTTCATGCTTAAGCAATACATTGCACATTGCCATTACTAACTGGAGTTATTCGGCAACAAAATTCCTTATAATTTTCCACTCGGATAAGTCCCTTCACAGAGTAATTCACCATTTATTGAAACTTGCACATGCTTAAACTTGTAATTTTGGAATTTGTATCTCTACAAAATAGTTACTATATACAAAGAAGTTCATTTGGAATAAAAACTATCAGGAGACACGGACAGATCATGGTGGAGTAGGAATAATGGGGGAACTCAGGCTATTACATTCTTCTGGATTTTAGCTCCATCTTAAAGAGCATTATGGCAAACGAAAATCCCCAAACCTTTTGCTGCATTGGCCGAGATAACTTTATGATCAAAATATGAGAACCATGAGAATGATTTATATAGTGAAATCAGAAGGGAATTAGAGTTGGTGGAGCCTTCTATGTAACTAACTGAAGACCCACTATCTGCCATTTGGTATTGTAGTAAGTAGGTTACTATAATAGGGCACATCACATTTGATTGGCATTTGCTAGGGTTTCAGTAGATTTTTTTTATACTTATAGGAGAAAGCATGTAAGAGTAAACAAAAATGTTAACGTGGTTCAGAGATTTCCAATAAAACCTTATTGGATCATAACTGTTTACCAATAATGTGATGTTGCACTTTCTTACTGTTATGCTAAACTGCTCCAAATATGTGTTCACAAACTGTTAATCTATTGCCATAGAACCTTGAAAACAAATAGGGGGCTGAGGAAAGTAAATAAATGCCCTCATTTATTTTTTTACACAATATTTTCACCATTCGCGGACCAGCATATTTTTCACCTGTACCTCAGTTACATTTTTAAAGTCCATCTAGGGAATATTTACAGAAGATTGCATATGGAATTTTCCTTTTTCTAAGTTAATAATAAAAAGTACTGGAAAATTAAATAAGTACGTGAAGTTCTTTGTTTAAAAAGGTATTAGATACAGAGTTTGCATTGACCTATAAAACTAACTAGATGCCAATGACTTTCATTTGTGGATTTTCAAAGTATTTGCTAATATATGCAATGATAAATTAACATTAAACAAAACAAATCTTGACACACACGATGCACAATGTTTAAAAGCACATTAGTTGAATTTCAAAGTGTAAAGCACTTTAGTATTGGGAAACCATTATACCGTTTTTTTTCCTGCATTATATACAAACAACTCCTCATTTCTAAGTGAGCCATTCCCACAAAATATACAAAGTTGAGTTTAAATACTATGCCTTACAAGCTTGTGGATTTTAATTCAGTACAAGGCTACTTAATGAGAATTAACAAACATTTGAACTCTTTCCTAAACAAGGGAAATTTTTAATGAGACTGACAAAAGATGAATAATTATTTTCTACTAATTACATTCTTAGTATCCATACTGCATCCACAACTGGCTCCAGATAATGTTAACAGCAGTCAGTAGGATACCATATTAACAATAACATTTCTGATGATATTGGTAAGAATCTTGACTCGAAAATGGCGAATTAGAGAAAAGACAAGTGTTTAGTAAAGTTGTTCTGAAAATATATAAACATACTGTTAAGAACCATCAGCATATGAAGCAAAAAAAAAAAAAAAAAACTGCAAATAGAAACTCTGTACAGCAGGCAAAAGTAAATACCAAATGATCTGTATTTTCAGTCCAACGTGTGGAATTGGTAAAGTTATAAGTTACCATAAAAAAATGAATTTAGGACTGGGGTGAATCTTGCAATCCCTTGACCCTTCAGCAACCATTTGGTGGCGTTCCCTGATGTACTGCGTTGGCAATGCTTTGGACTTCATCCCAGCCTTAAATGTGATTATTCTTAACCATAGAGTTGTTTTCACGTGTTCTGTCATTTATTAGTGAATTTATTACAGTCCTTTCTGATACACTGTAAGCAGTTAACGTACAGGAAGACACTCCACAATCCTGTTCATTCCCAACATACAGACTTTATTTGGGTTCCTCAATTGTTCCCTTACTGAGGTCTGTCATCTTAGGATATTTAACTTTCTTGTGGTCCAACTCATTCTGTGCCCATAATAGAAGCTTTAGCAGTTTGGCGAGCTTGGGTGTAGATTCACGATTCTCATAATCCAAAATAGCTTGATTCACTTCACTCCAAACCTTGAAAAAATAAAACAAAATCAAGTTTTACACTTATTTATACCCAATTCCATGCATCTACATTTGTGCCCACGGACTTTATACATAGAATCATGGGTTGAAATAATTTGTGGATACCATCAATGAGAAGACTGTACCTAATTCAACAAATTGAATCAAGAATAAGGCAATTCATTTAGCTTCATATTAGTAAAGTTTGCATTTATTATTTTGGGAGAAGATTGTCATTCTGTTGGTTAAAGATGTTACCAGCATATCATTCAAGTTTGATGACAGAAACATTGAAAATATAGTGTGAAAATAGGATGAGAAAGATATTCAGTTCAAATTTTATAGGTACAAGTTCTTAAGCGGAAGTTAAAATAACCTGACTGGAATCACAGGCATATTTGGTCTACATACTGTGAAAATGTGTTTGGCAACAGGAAATGAAAGGAAGTGAAAAGACACAAGACCTAAATTCAGGTCCGAATGAACAAAATATGCCAAGAGAAAAAGGGAATTAAAGGTTTTTTAATTTATTGGATCTGAGATTTCTCAACATTACTTAGAAGGCCAGAACCTATTGTCCACTTCAAACTAACCTCCGAAATGCATAGCTTGCTAGATAATTTTCAAGGGCAGTTATAAAACAGCCACATCTAGAAAATTTAAGATCAGACAAGGAAAGGGTGGCAGATGAAGAACATTATGAAACCAGATGGGGTTTTTTTGGCTACGATCCGATGACTTTATGATTTGTGGCAGATTTTAATCCCATCTTTATGTGAATTTAAAATCCTCAGCTATGATAGGTTCAAAACCATCTCTGGATCAACAATCCAGACCCTGGGTAATTCTGTAATTTAGACCTAACAGAATACCTCCATCTCCTGTTTTTAGACAGCAGGCAAGAAATAAGAACTAGTATGATGAGAGAATCCACTATGGACAATACGATTGGACAACCAGTCTGTTAAGGTGGCGCAGTGGTAGAGTGGCTGCCTTAGAGCGCCAGAGACCCAGGTTTGATCCTGACCACGGGCTCTGTCTGTTTGCAGTTTATACGTTCTCCCCGTGACCGTGTAGGTTTTCCCTGGGAGCTCCGGTTTCCTCCCATACTCCAAAGATGTACAGGTTTGTAGGTTAATTGACTTTGGTAAAAAAAAAAGTAAACTGTCCCTAGTGTATAGCGGGACTCGGTGGGACAAAAGGCCTGCTTCCGCATTGTATCTTCAAACTAAACTAAAAAAAGTGTTTTTGAACCAGCAACTAATAACATCTGATCATCAAATATTGAAAAAATTACCTTTTGCCTCTGCATCATATTAAGTAGATCTCCAAATGGCGATTCTTCTGGATTATCAAAAGCTAATAGTGCCAGGGTACGTTCCATCTCAGTAAGACATTCTCGACTCTCCTCACCTTGCTCAGCAAGCTGAGTCTGAGCAAACTCCAGAGCCGCTTCTGTCTCACGTTGGCGAATCAACTCAATCAAATGCTGTTGCTGCAGAACGCAGATTTACTGGCATTAGCTTAGTTATTCAGCAAAACAATCAATAATGCAGCACACTGTTTCTAGTTGATTTTCCTTATTCCCTTCAGAAAAATAATAAAGCTAATAACAAGATTTGATTTACTCAATGGCTAAAAAATTGCTTTAATTTATTTACTTTTCATTATGAGCAAATGATTGCAACATTTGTCAAAAGGAGGCAGAGTCAAATATGTATATCCGACAGTTGTTATGCCTTATGCAGGAACGAACTGCTGATGGTGGTTTAAACCAAAGCTAGACACAAAATGCTGGAGTAACTCAGCGGGTCACGCAGCATCTCTGAAGAAAAGGAGTAGGCGACGTTATGGGTCGAGATCCTTCTTCAGACTCGTTGTGCTGCACTCTGCCAATGAATTTCAGTAATACCCAATATTCAGCCTTGCAGCTCTTGTACTTGTACAGTAGATATGAAAAGTACATGTATACTCAGTTGGCAAAGAGTAGAACATTTAACAACCTGTTCTTTCCTGACAATCATCCTCTGCCACTGATTGTCATGTGTCTCTCATGTGTCAAGTTTCAAGTTTAAGAATTTTGGGAGGAGATTTTTGAAATCAGGTCCCCTTTTATCACTTTCCCCCTTTTAAACTATTTCTTCATTACTTTCCGATTTGCACATGATTTGACATTGTATACACATTTTATTATGCCTCCTGCCTCAGTCTTTCATCTTTTATTTTCCCAATCCCAAAATCTCATTTATTAAGATAACTAATTGTTTGCTGAATTCATTCAAGTCCAGTTGACCCGTTTTTCTTGTGTGCTGTTATTTCTCACACGGTCTACAGCCCCGCAAACCCATTTTGAGCTGAAGCCCAGGCAGGTACATAATTAACACTTAATACTGCCATAGCCCAAACCCAAGGTTGAATACTCGACCATAAACAAAAATGTGTTACTGGATAACTGCCATTTTAAGGAAAATAATTTTCTATCGGTGAATTTAGACTCGATTAAAATTTAAACGTATAATGGAATTGCAGCAGAAAAGAGAGCCTAACAATTTACCAATGGCATTACTATTAGCCCAGACAGAACTTCTTCCACTCCCCCAATTCCTTTTATACTTTTTGACCATTTACAGTATACAAATTGCTCGGTGGCGATTTGGCTGACAGAGATCCGGAAATGCCGAACTTCACTGCTTGTTAATGGCAGATATCAGGTTCATGATGCTAACTCGTGTTTATCAGGCTATGATCTTACCAGCCTAAGCCTATTTCATTTTTACTCGTTAAGTGAATGAAAACAAAACCTTTTCACTGTACCTCGGTTCACGTGACAATAAACTAAACTGAACCGAGTTCAATTTATCAAGTATGGATTACTTAAAATATATAAAATGAAGTGCGAATGCATATTTAATCCAGTTTGTCAAATGGCAGTTATATTTTACAAACAATATATGCCTAGTTTTACATGTTACTGAAGGGATGTGAGCATTGAGATAAGGATATATTACTAAATGGGATTTAATGGTGGCGGGACAAACAGGTACTACAAAGAAATGAAGGACTGAAGAAAGGAGTGTGGGTATGAGGTAATGCAAAGGACATAAGGTTTAGAATAATCCTATAAAAATAGGCTGCTCGGTGTACTAAGTGGGCAGTCAGATGGTTGACATCCTGATTGTTCCAGCCGTTGTTTGCAAATAAAGGCTTTTAACTTCTTGAAGGATGATAAGGGTAGCAGAATCCGAAGGGATGCGGACATTCATCAATGAGTAGGATTTAATGGTGGCAAGAGAAGAGATAAGGAAAAACATAGGCCTTGGGGTGATGGATGGATGTGAGGGATGGACTAGCAGGAAATAAGGGAGGCGAAATATGAAGGGATGTGAGCATTGAGATAAGGATATATTACTAAATGGGATTTAATGGTGGCGGGACAAACAGGTACTACAAAGAAATGAAGTTGGTGGAGGGACAAACAGGTACTACAAAGAAATGAAGGACTGAAGAAAGGAGTGTGGGTATGAGGTAATGCAAAGGAGATAAGGTTTAGAATAATCCTATAAAAATAGGCTGCTCGGTGTACTAAGTGGGCAGTTAGATGGTTGACATCCTGATTGTTCCAGCCGTTGTTTGCAAATAAAGGCTTTTAACTTCTTGAAGAATTCTCCGTGTCATCTGCTTCATTTTGAACACCGGTAACCACGACATTACCTTCTGTTTCTAAAATAAAGATACATTTTGAATGCTCAGATGCGCACCTGCAAGTGGAAGTAGAGGTAACGGTTTGTGTCCAGCAGCTCAGGGTGGAGACTATTGATTAATGCAATGGCCTCTTGAATCTGTCCATTCAATATCACCTCACGAATTTTAATACGTTCGTCCAAAGTGTCCAAGTCAACACTGGGCTCTATTCCAGATTCCACTCGAAATTTTTCTGCTGCTTCCTTAAATCCTTCTGAAACAAAATTATGCAGAAACAAACAAAAAAAAGTTGTATTAACTTTTCACACCCCAGCTTTATTTTGACTGGTTTTTAACCTTCCTGTATGGCATAGCATTCACTTTTTTTTTTTTTAAAGCCTCCTTTCAATATGAAAATTGCAGCTGTCCCAAATTGTGTATTTGGAACATTAATTACCCCTTTAGACGAGCTAATTTTTTTGTCAAATATATTTACTACTAACAAAATGTGATCTTACAAAACCAGGAATGTGTAAACTCTGCGTGTTTCTTAGTAGTAGTCTTACCTGTAACTAGATAGTTCATTATGAGACGATTCATGTCAGCTCTTTGTATATGTAAATTATTGAGCTTTTCCATCCATTCATCTTTTGTAATTTCATCTGGCTTTTCCGTATAACTCATCCTGGAACACCTAAAGGACAAAGCAAAGCCAATGAAGAATGTCAAAATGAACAAAAAAATACTGTCTGGAAAATAAAGAGATATACCACCACACAAATCTATCTCTATTATTAACATTTTATTTTGTTCTCCAAAATCATTCACTTTATTGAACTCAAAAAGTCTTTGACTTTTATAGTTCAGCAACACAGTAATAAGAACATGTCAAAACTTTGCATTGGGTTGGACAATCACTAAAATTAGAATAAAATATATAATTATTAGGCCAGTAAATTACTTGTCTTTTATTAAAAATGTTGATGTCATTAAAATTATTAAATTTAGAAAATATTCATGCAAGTTTATCAGATTCAGAACATTTATTCATTATGTTCAATCTTTGGTAAGTTATTTGAATAAAAAAGTCTACCAATTAAAAAATCCTCTTTGTGCAAGTGCATATGTAATACATGTTAAAATTATATTTAATTCTATTTGCAGAGGGAATGGATTAGGTGATAAGGTTATGTGATAGGAACATAATTAGGCCATTCGGCCCAAGTCTACTCTGCCATTCAATCATGGCTAATCTATCTCTCCTTCCTAACTCCATTCTCCTGCCTTCTCCCCATAACCCTTGACACTCGTACTAATCAAGAATCTTTCTATCTCTGCCTTAAAAATATCCATTGACAGTCTCCACAGCCTTCTGTGGTAAATAATTCCACAGATTCACCACCCTCTGACTAAAGAAATTCCTCATCTCCTTCCTAAAGGACCATCCTTTAATTCTGAGGCTATGACCTCTAGTCCTAGACTCTCACACTTGTGGAAACAACCTCTCCATATCCATATGGCAGATGCAGTTTAATGTGGATAAGTGTGAGGTTATCCACTTTGGTGGTAAGAATAGGAAGGCAGATTATTATTTGAATGGTGTCAAGTTAGGAAAAGGGGACGTACAACGTGATCTGGGTGCCTTAGTGCATCAGTCACTGAAAGGAAGCATGCAGGTACAGCAGGCAGTGAAGAAAGCCAATGGAATGTTGGCATTCATAACAAGAGGAGTTGAGTATAGGAGCAAAGAGGTCCTTCTGCAGTTGTACAGGGCCCTAGTGAGACCGCACCTGGAGTACTGTGTGCAGTTTTGGTCTCCAAATTTGAGGAAGGATATTCTTGCTATTGAGGGTGTGCAGCGTAGGTTTACTAGGTTAATTCCCGGAATGGCGGGACTGTCATATGTTGAAAGACTGGAGCGACTAGGTTTGTATACACTGGAATTTAGAAGGATGAGAGGGGATCTTATCGAAACGTATAAGATTATTATGGGGCTGGACATGTTAGAGGCAGGAAACATGTTCCCAATGTTGGGGGAGTCCAGAACCAGGGGCCACAGATTAAGAATAAGGGGTAGGCCATTTAGAACAGAGATGAGGAAAAACTTTTTTAGTCAGAGAGTTGTGAATCTGTGGAATTCTCTGCCTCAGAGGGCAGTGGAGGCCAATTCTCTGAATACATTCAAGAGAGAGCTAGATAGAGCTCTTAAGGATAGCGGAGTCAGGGGGTATGGGGAGAAAGCAGGAACGGGGTACTGATTGAGAATGATCAGCCATGATCACATTGAATGGCGGTGCTGGCTTGAAGGGCCGAATGGCCTACTCCTGCACCTATTGTCTATTGTCACTCTATCCAAACTTTTCACAACTGCTAATAGATGTTGTGTTTATCGAGACAAAATTGGACAAGAAAACACCCAGCTTATTACTACCTACTGTTCTCTTTCAGTTTAGAAATAATATTCCTTTATGTTGAAAAATATTTGGAAGCATTGAGAAAAGCAAAGCACTGAACATGAAGGACTTCAATGTCAATCACTAACTGTGCCTCGGCAGCAACATTACCGGGTCTAACGGTATGCGGTGGGAGAACTAAAGAGGAAAATGCCATTAGACTTCACCACACCAGTTTATCACGGAAGCAGCTTCTATTAGAGTATTGGCAGGAATGACTAGTGTGCAATCTTTGAAGACTAAGGCCCCTATTTGCATTGAGGACACCCTTCACGTGGTATATAAATGGGGTAAATAATCAATCTTCGATGATTTGAAACTTGACCATCATTCAGGCACCCTCAGAAGTAGTACTGGCATTCTAGTAAGGAATGCCAGGATCAGCCACAGAAATGTGGTACAATTCTGACAAAGCTTCAACGTCAGAATGCATGCCCACAAAATTGAGTCAGTAGATTATAGATGGAACGAAGCAATTCCACGACAAATAGATCAGAGCAAAGTTTTGCTATCCTCCTACAGTCAGTCATGAATACCAGTAAACAAATAACTGACAGAAGAGTGCATTTAGGCACAAAAAAGGATGAAGCATTTTTTATCTTCTGCCAGAATTATCAAGTAGATCATCACCTCACCAAGTCCTCAACATCACAAAATCAACCAGAATATGCTAGCTTGAGGCATTTCACGTGATATCAAGGAACAGCCAGGTGCTGTTAAAGCAGCATAGGCCACAGCACTGACAACACCCCCCATTCTTTAAAAAAAAGTTGTGTCATTAATCATACTCTTCTAGCACAGGCACAACAGCAACAGCCAATGTTATATAAAATTGCTCAGGTATACTTTCTTCATTAAAAAAATCAAATTCAGCCAATTATCACACAATCAATCTACTCTCAATAAACAAAGTATGGAAAGTGTTATCAAGCACCAACTCATTTACTTATTTAGGTTCTGCAAGAACCACTCCGTTTTACAGCACAGCTTGATCCAAAATAATCAAATATCTATTGAATTCATGGCCCGCAATTGGATGGAAAAATTTTAACATACGGAATTAAGATTTAAAGTCAATGAGACTAACGAGAAAAAGTCTACTGGCTGGACATAAGACTCACACAAAGGTTGCGAGTAAAAGCCAAAATACATCTTGGTCCAACCATACTCATTCCTTCCTTCTAATGAACCTGCCCTCCATTGTTTTGTTGTAAATCCTCAGATAATGCAGAAAGCAGCAAGAATTATACAACATAGAAATAAAGAACTGCAGATGCTGGTTAATACACAAAAGGACACAAAGTGCTGGAGTAACTCAATGGGTCAGGGAGCAAACATGGAGAACGTGGATAGGTGGCGGATGTGACGGGTGTCAGATGTGCAGATTAGAGATGTGCATTAAAAGCTGATCTTACCATGACAGTATAGTGTAAATCAGAAAGGTTAATTCATGTCACATCATGTGGCAATAGGGGAGGATACACAGAATGACACTTTGTGCCCTTTTAAGAATTATTTAATATTCATGCACAAGCTGGTAGGTGTCATTGATGACTATAACATCTAAAGATTTCTCCTCAGCATTCATTGATGTCTATATATTATTGATCCTAAAATTAAATGTAGAAAATATAACGGTGCAAGACCATGTCAGTGGTTGGCAATTCTACAGAGAGTGCCTACATCCTGAATCTTCCAAACCTTTCAATTATTTATCAGTGATGGAATTTTCTTGTTTTGCAGAATGTCACTAGACCCTCAATCTCCACATTACCCAAGTCAAATAAATAAATTTGAATGAAATAATATATCACACCTATTACAAACAGATCATCGCTGCCATATCATAGATAAAATGCCTGCAATTTGCCAACTTTTCTTGCAAACCCCTTGCTACATATGTACTTTCACAGCCAAATCGTGGTTCGTGGGAATAACAACTACTGCAAGTTCACCTCAAAGTCATACAGCATTATGACTAGATAACATTACTTCAAAATCTGAGTATTCCTCATCTAAAGCCACAGGAAAATCATCACAAGAACTGCAGCAGCTCAAGGCATCAATTCACCAGCACCTTAAGTACAACTAGAGATGTAAAAAGCTGAAAGCTGAACTTGCCATGTCAGAATAAAGTGTAAATTAGAATGGTTAATTCCATGTCATATCATGTAGTAATAGGTGAGGATACAGAGAAAGATAATAAGAGATAATAAGAGCATGGAGGCCCACCGAGAGGGGAGAGTGGAAGAACAATGGAGGACCTGGTGTGGGGGGACTGCCGTGGGGGGGGGGGCAAAGAACAATGGAGGACCCGGCGTAGGGGGACCGTTGGGAGGGGGTAGGGGAACAACAATGGAGGACCCGACGTGGGGGGACCGCCGTGAGGGAGGTGGAGGGGAGAACAATGGACAATAGGGGGGGGGGGGACGACGACAATGGGGACCTGGCATGGGAGAACTGCTGGGGGGGGGGGACAAAAGGGGGAGCCTGTGCGATTTGTAACTTTGTCATGCGCCGTAGGTGGCTGCTATTTGTATACATTGTGTATGTAAGCAAAGAAATTCACTGCGCCTAGTCACATGTGACAATAAAGTATTCCTATTCCTCGTATTAATTAATTCTCTGGTATGAATAGTTTTAAAAATTGTTTCTCTTACATTTTGCCAAAATGCAATTGATGATTCTCCATGTAGTTCTCTGAAATAGGTTTCAGAAAGCTGATTTCTAATCCTTTCAGCACCTTGCATAAACGAGATCTCAGCAATCAATGGTGCCAAATTACTAGTTTATCAAACAAAGTAAACCTGTAGAGTTCACTACATAATTTGAATTAAGTCCATGACTTTTGATTTTTATAATACTATCATATCCTTTACCTTGGCTTATTCATAAAATGCATGCAAAATTCAACTCATTTTCTCACAACGCCCTCTCATGTTTAAGGTACATAATAACAAGTTGAACAAATTCATAATTAATTTTAACCAGTACCACTCAAGAGGAAGCATTTATTTTGTATATGTCAAATGTAAAATAATTTTCAAAGCATGACAAACAGGACTTTAAACAATCTTTCATATTTAAACGATCAGCACCCAATCGTTGAGCCTCTTAAAGAAAGCTGGATAAAAATCCTAACAATCACCAAATCACTCAATGAAAACACGAACAAAAAGAATTGATGGAAGATCTCAGCAGGTCAGCAGCATCTGTGGATACAACTCAAGTCGAGTTTTTTGTCATACATTCCAGTAACGGTAAGGTACAGGTGAAATGAAAATCTCGCTTGCAGTAACAACTCAGGCAGATTTGGTCAACACACAAAAATAAATTATACAAGACATTGAAAAGAAAAAGACTGTGCAAATGATAAGTGTGTAAAAACACTACGGGAAAACAAGTCCATGATAGTGCCTAACACCGAGGTTGGTCATAGTGTTCCTTGCTGAGGTAGGATTAGGGTTGTGCAGGATATTTGATGTATTTCAGGACTGAGTGCAGAGGGAAGATGGTCAGTATAAAGAGGTGAGGACAAGGGGTGAGACAAAAGTCAGCAGATCGTGGGTGGAACCAGGTGAAGAGGGGGATAATGCGCACAGAGCAGCTGATGCAGTCAGAACACCCAGTCTTTTCCTAGTCAAAAACTAGTGGACAAAGGTTGATAGCGAGAGGGAAAAGATTTTAAAAAGGGCCCAGAGGGGCAACTATTTCCACACAAAAAAAAATGATGCGTATATGGAACGACTGCCAGAGTAAGTGGTATAAGCAGGTATAATTATGACATTTAAAAGATGCATAAACAGGTAGATGGATAGGAAAAGTTTGGAGTGATTTGGGCAAGTGGGACCTAGGGTTAAGCAACTTGATTGGCATGGACGATTTGGGCCATTGGGCCCAATTATGTGCTGTATACCTCTGAGACTACAAGATTCTGCAATCTGACGAAGGTGGCGATAAACACCCTTGATGTCTCTATTTATCACTTCCAGACTCTGTATCCACCTCCACCCTTCCCTCTCCCTCCTAATATGGACCCATTTATCATGTGCCAGCTGTTTCCTCACCGTGCCCCCTGACCTCCATATACCGGCTATCTCCTCTCTACACTCAGTCCTGATGCAGGGTCTCAGCTCAAAACATCAACGATCTCTCGGTCTCCAAAGATGACCTGCTGTGTTCTTTCAGCATTTTTGTTTTTTGCTCCCGGTTTCAGTAAACTTGTGTAACCAAGACATAAAGTAGCAGTCTATTAATAATAATTTTAAACACTAACTCAAACAAAATAACGGTACGTGTGTTTTTTAATCATTTTTATTGAAATGTAAATCACCTATAATTTATAGCCAATTACTCACATGTCCATCTGAGCATGTGCTTGCCATGTGCTATTCCAACAATTCTCTTAATTTGGAAATTCAGAGTTGATATCTTACAGAATACCCCCAAGATGCAAATTCATCCAAGATTAAAGATGTTTTTAAAACTATGTTAGGTGCCGGTTCTTTTGGAGTAGAGTTAAAACATCAGTTGCTATTCTATAGATTAATTACTCAAGTATTTTTCCAAGAATATATTTTATTCCTTAAACTTGCATTAATATATAGTACACATGACCATTCACAGTGCATAGTATTTCATTCCATTTGCTTACAAATTTGCCTTTTGTTCATACATTAAATGTGATTTTTGTAAGCAAGTGGAATCCACCATCAGCCATACAAAATTTTGGAGTTATATGAAAGATGCCGCATCCTGCCTCAGAAAGTCGACTTAATTTCTGCCTATGTACATGATTGAAAAGAATTGATCATGTCAACGAGTGTTCAATGTGCAGCGGGAAGCTATTTACAGCCTGAACTACATATAGTCAAGAATAAATTAGATGCACATGCAAGAAAAAATCATTTTATCAGGAAAATAAAATCAATAATTCTTTATTTCACCAAGATCTCACATGCATATTTTGGAATTTATTACTGTATTAAATGGCAGAAGTTTTATTTCAATTATTCAGAATAGTAAATGCATTATTTTTAAGATCAGCAGAAAAAACACGATCAATCAAATTTTTAAATGAACATGATGCTTTTCTATTACAATGAAAATAAACGGATATTATTTCACCAAGCTTCTACAAACTGTTCGAAGTGTAGTAAAAGCAAATAATCACTTTAAACAAAAGTTTCACAACGTGAATTTACAAATGTTTATTCTTCAACATACAGGTGACGCCACATTTCAGAGAAAGAGGGTAACAATCTCCAAAAAACATATGTACCACTACTTAAAAGCTTTTCACTGTACCTCAGTACACTTGACAATAAACTAAACTGAAACTTTCTGTAATGTGAAGCTACATCATCTACACAGTCAAGACATGCAAGCTGAAACAAAAGATAAGGACTGACACAAATTCCACAAAATTAAATTTTTGATTTTATCTCAGTACTGTTGGTAGTAATTTGTGAACTCTTCAGGGGAAAATTTCTGTTACCCAAACTACTGTAATATAAGGGTCCCCTATACAGAGTTGTTTGACTTTTATTTCATTTATGAACTACTGGTTCATTACAGATTGCCCAAACCTCTATCAACATTATAGACAATAGACAATAGGTGCAGGAGTAGGCCATTCGGCCCTTCGAGCCAGCACCACCATTCAATGTGATCATGGCTGATCATTCTCAATCAGTACCCCGTTCCTGCTTTCTCCCCATACCCCCTGACTCCGCTATCCTTAAGAGCTCTATCTAGCTCTCTCTTGAATGTATTCAGAGAATTGGACTCCACTGCCCTCTGAGGCAGAGAATTCCACAGATTCACAACTCTCTGACTGAAAACGTTTTTCCTCATCTCTGTTCTAAATGGCCTACCCCTTATTCTTAAACTGAGGCCCCTGGTTCTGGACTCCCCCAACATTGGGAACATGTTTCCTGCCTCTAACATGTCCAACCCCTTAATAATCTTATACGTTTCGATAAGATCCCCTCTCATCCTTCTAAATTCCAGTGTATACAAACCTAGTCGCTCCAGTCTTTCAACATATGACAGTCCGCCATTCCGGGAATTAACCTAGTAAACCTACGCTGCACGCCCTCAATAGCAAGAATATCCTTCCTCAAATTTGGAGACCAAAACTGCACACAGTACTCCAGGTGCGGTCTCACTAGGGCCCTGTACAACTGCAGAAGGACCTCTTTGCTCCTATACTCAACTCCTCTTGTTATGAGGGCCAATATTCCATTGGCTTTCTTCACTGCCTACTGTACCTGCATGCTTCCTTTCAGTGACTGATGCACTAAGACACCCAGATCACGTTGTACGTCCCCTTTTCCTAACTTGACACCATTCAAATAATAATCTGCCTTCCTATTCTTAAGGGATCTTAAGGGAATGACAAAAGTCATACAAATAACTGCACACAGCACCCTCTTTTCATAGAAGGGTCTCGACCCAAAACGTCACCCATTCCTTCTCTTCAGAGATGCTGCCTGTCCCGCTGAGTTACTACAGCTTTTTGTGAATACCCTCTTTTGAAAAGTGGTTATTATGTCCAGTTTTGTTATTTTGATGCATTTCATTTTCAAGCATTGATCCTTGATTCTAACCAGTGTCTCCATTAGGATTCAATCATTTAGGGACTCTCATTGATCACTTCGATCAGAAACTGGTGATATGTCTGCACAAGACACCAGCATATCTATATCCCAGGTAAATGTGTGAAATGCTAGACACAAAATGCTGGAGTAACTCAGCCGGTCAGGCAACATCTCTGGAGAGAAGGAATGGGTGACGTTTCGGGTCGAGACCCTTCCTCAGACTGATCTGCAACTGCTGGTTTACAAAAACCAACAAAGTGCTGGAGTTACTCAGCGTGTCAGGCAGTATCTTTGGAGGGCATGGAATGGTGGTATTTCAGGCTGGGACCTGACCCACAATGCCACCTATTCATGTACTCCAGTAATGCTGCCTGACCTGCTGAGTTACTCCATCACTTTGTCTATTTTTAATGTGTTGACTCTGAGTGTTAATTCAAGGTTTCACACATTGTGGGGGTGCAGAAAAAGACAAATTTACTTAAACGAAGGCATCTGAGATTCAGTGAGAAGTTGGAAAGACGACAATTGTTCATTCCGGAGAAATCTCAGGGGATATATTCATGATTTTTAATGGTTCAAACTGAATTCCTATAACATTTCAGACATCCATAATGCCTGAACTAAATTTAAATTTAAAACAAAATTTAGACCAGGGAAAGTGTACAGGTATCTCAGATTTACCTCTTTAAAAGAAAATGTCTCAAGCTGTAAGTGTTGTAAACAAGGCCACAGGGCTCGATTCTATGTCCCTTAACATTTTCCTTAAATACTACTAAGCTACCTAATAGGCCACACAATGACCAAAGTCATTGGAGGGACAGAAGGTACATAAGGGTACACACTAAATTAGGACCATAATTTTCAAAACCTACTAAGATATTAAGCTTAGTTGAAAGTTGTCTTTGCAATGCTCAGTCAGTTGAACTTTGTATTCAAATTCATTAAAAATGTGGCATATTCATTTTAATGGAAAAATTCCAAAAGGCTATGTCTTATCTAAAAAGTTACATCTTGTAAAATAAACTGTGATGCTCAATGTCAAAAATTCTCCTCTTCCATCTGTGTCTTATATTGTTTATATTGACTGTCATAGAGTTAGACCAAACTAGTCTACAGGAATGCTTCAATGCTACTTCATAAAGTCAAACTGAGAAATGTACAAATTAATAGGACCATTGATTTAAAGTTTATATCGTATTTATGTAAATCCTCCAAGTTCTGAAAATATCTGAATACCTGACCCCTGGACAGTAATCTTTCTTATATCCTACTAGGTGTCAGCAAAATACAACTCAACAACCTTCCTTTTAAAAATAACAATTATTTTGTCTCAAATTAGATTGCTGATAATACCATCTGAAAGCCCTGCTATCAATTGGCAAGGAAACGATAGAAATCACTTTGTATCAACAGATTGGCAATCCAACTGATAAAAAAGACAGGAGGTGGAGAGACAAATTCTCGTCATAATACTATTGTTTCCCACATTTCCAAAATATTTATAAACAAGTAATTTGGCCATTTAAAGCTCAACGCATGAAAAAAAGAACTGATTTGGAGATTATATATCCAACCCCAGGGGTATCAGACTTCACTTGCCATGATTCACTTTGTTCTCCATAACCATCAACACAGGAGCACCTCACGGCTGCATGCTCAGTCAGGTGCTCCCCTCTCTCGACACCAATGACTGTGCAGCCAGACACAGCTCTAATCTTTACATTTGCCAACTATAGGGCCATTCTTGAATGGATAATAAGTCAGAATACAAGAGGGAGATTGAAAATCTAATGAAATGGTGCCAGCTACCAATCTTACTCTCAATGTTAGCAAGACCAAAGTGCCAATTGTTCATGGATGGTACGGAGATGGAGAGAGTCAATAGTTTCAAGTCCCAGGATGTATATATCTCTGAAGATCTATACTGGACCAAGAACATCGATGCAATCACAAAGAAAGTTCATCAATGCCTCTACTTCCTGAGAAGATTCAGTCTGAAGAAGGGTCTCGACCCAAAACTTCGCCCATTCGTTCTCTCCTGAGATGCTGCCAGACCTGCTGAGTTACTCCAGCATTTTGTGAATAAATACTTTCGAGAGGAGATTCAGCATGTCGATGAATACTCCATTGATCATCTAGTGTTCAGCAGAGAACATACTGACTGGTTGTATCATGGCTTCTGAAACTGGAACACCCAGGAACAAAGCGAGCATATCCCCATCAATGAAGGGATCTACATGGGGTGCTGCCTCAAAAATGGCAGCCAATATCAAAGTCCCACACCACCCTGGTCACACTCTCATGTTACTCCAATCATACAGGAGACTGAAAACCATGACCACCAGATTGTTGGACACCTGAACACTGAGGGAGAACATGCAAACGACATGTAGACAGCAACAGAACCTAGACCTGTCAGGCAGCAGCTTAAATTGCTGTCTCAGCGAGGAACTCTATCCGTTTTGTCACTTTTTGTTATTTTTTGCATGACCAATTTATGTTATAACTGCGCCTTTTTCCAATAGTTTTAGACTTGAAAATCGATGACTTCTTTTGGCATTCAGATCATCAGCTGTTAAGGAGCAGAATTGGATCATTTGCACACATCGAACAGCTCCAACTGATCTTTTGTCACATTTGTGAAATGTGCCTTTATCCAAAATCTCAGCAACAACTTCACTCTTCTTCCTTTCAAAGTTGTATTGAACTCAGTTATATCAGTATCAGATTACAATTAGAAAAATCTTTACAAGCAGTTAGACAATGAAGTCAGATTCATAAATAAAGTTAATATGTTGGTTATAAGAGACTGCAGCAGGAAACCATTGTAAACTCAATAATGTCATTATGTTTCACAGACATTCTAATCAACTTGTCACAATCCATGGAAACTTAAATATCCCCTAAAATGCTCTCTTTGTTAGATAGGTTTAAACTACTACTAACATTTCCCACATTTTTATAAGTCGTTGTGACAGACATACTTATCCTTTGTGCTGAAACTGTTGTCCTGGCAAAATCTATCCTGTAAAATGGAATTCCTCTCTTCAATGTGCTGGAAGGAACTGCAGATGCTGGTTTGAATTGAAGGTAGGCACAAAAAGCTGAAGTAACTCAGCAGGTCAGACAGCATCTCTGGAGAATAGGAATAGGTGACGTTTCTGGTCGAGACCCTTCTTCAGACACCACTCTCTATCGTTGTTTCTAACGTAAACCACGCTGAATAGATCCTCCCCTAAAAAAACACTGCTCTACTAATAATTACCTACTATCTTCACATAACCAAACTCACTTCTATCTTACTAGCATCAAAACCATATTTTAAACTTCAATGATAAATAACTTCCCCTGAAACTATCAACTGAGAGTCCTGGTCATTACCCACAGGCACTTGGATGGCAAGACATGCAGGACTCCAACAGTTCACCAACACCTTCTTAAAAACCACTGGTGTTAGATAATAAATACTTATGTCGTCTGTGATAACCAGAAAACAAAACAATTAAAACAAAAATCTGTGGCCTGGGTATTAATAGCAAGATCTTCATCCTCATTCCAGCCTATCATAACAATCTGCTAACTAAACACTATAAATGTCACAAGGACAGAATCCCCCTCGTTCTCACCTTCTACCCCATCAGCCAGCGTATCCAACAAATCATCCTCCAACATTTCCGTCACCTCCAACGGGACCCCACTACTGGCCACATCTTCCCATCCCCTCCCCTTTCTGCGTTTCACAGAGACCGTTCCCTCCATAACTCCCTGGTCCACTCGTCCCTTCCTACCCAAACCACCCCATCCCCAGGCACTTTCTCCAGCAACCGCAGGAGATGCAACACCTGTCCCTTTACCTCCCCCCCCCCCCCCCCCCCAACTCCATCCAAGGACCCAAACAGTCTTTCCAGGTGAGACAGAGGTTCACCTGCACATCCTCCAACCTCATCTATTGTATCCGCTGCTCTAGATGTCAACTTCTTTACATCGGCGAAACCAAATGTAGGCTCGGCGATCGCTTCGCTCAACACCTTCGCTCAGTCCGCCTTAACCAACCTGATCTCCCGGTGGCTGAGCACTTCAACTCCCCCTCCCAGTCTGGCCTTTCTGTCATGGGCCTCCTCCAGTGCCATAGTGAGGCCCACTGGAAATTGGAGGAACAGCACCTCATATTTCGCTTGGGCAGCTTGCAGCCCAGCGGTATGAACATTGCCTTCTCCAACTTTAGATAGTTCCTCTGTCCCTCTCTTCCCCTCCCCCTTCCCAGTTCTCCCTCTATCTTCCTGTCTCCACCTATATCCTTCATTTGTCCCGCCCCCCTGACATCAGCCTGAAGAAGGGTCTGGACCCGAAACGTCACCCATTCCTTCCCTCCTGAGATGCTGCCTGACCTGCTGAGTTACTCCAGCATTTTGTGAATAAATACCGTCGATTTGTACCAGCATCTGCAGTTATTTTCTTAAACTATAAATGTCACACTAGCTGTTGTCTCCAACCATCAGGATCAGTCGCTTTCCTTTTGTCATTTCACAATACATTCTTGGATTGCTTTCACTCTGACACTAGTGTTTTTATATCTTTAAACACAGACGGAGGCCTGGGAAAAAGAAGTTACCAAATATTGTTATAATTAGGGCAAGGTTTGCTTATCTTTAACACTGCTGCGATGAAAGAATTGTCTCGCTTCCACACATACGACTACCAACCCTTCATTATCACCGGGTGTGTCCGATTAGCAGCGTTAGATTCCAGAAATTAAAGCCAATTTTCACTTTCATAAAATACTTAAACTTCTGAACCCCGAAACCGCAAGCCTAGAAGTCTTAATTTGATAAACGACACGAATCCAGGGTTTATATTTACAATTAAACTAGCTAACGTAGTGGAAATTATGGGGGGAAAAAAGTGAATTTATTCGCAAGATGAAAATTCCAGCTTCATAAAAGCTCGAGGCTCCCAACGCCAGGTCAAAATGAAGTTTCCACGTAAAGTGCAAGATAGCAACACCCAGTAGTTTAACCCTGTTTGTCTAAATCGTGAAAGAACTTTAAGTGCATGCAGAGTATTTTTGATAATGCGTCGCCGAGGCCTATTTGCAAGGGACAACTTGGCGCTCACAGAAAACAACATTACAACAAAAAACAGAGCCGCGGAGACAGCCAGATGTCAGCGGGTTTTGATTTGAACGCGATATCTGGAGGTCAGCTGCAGTTTACCGGCCTTTAAAGTAGAAGAAACGTACCTCAAATGTGGAAGAGTGTGTGTGGGTGCGCGTCGGGAGGCCCGGAGCGGACGCCAGCAGAAGCTCGCGATCTTTCCGCCGGCGCGACGGGAAGTTCGGTTGAACGGGCCGCGGTGCAACCAAGCATGCCCAGACCTCTGATTGGCCGCAGGACGCCGGCGACCCGCCCGACGCGGCTCACGGTTGGTGTCCATGGCTGTCAATCAATCGCCGGTCACCGCCCACCCGACCCGTCGATACTGAGTGGGGAGGCCAAGCGCATGCGCGAGAAGAGCCGGAGACGGAGCGCACGCGCGTTGGCTGCAAGTTCCCTTCGGCCCAACCGCTCCTGATTGGCTGTACACCCCGGCAACCCCCTCCTGGCACCCGCTCTTGATTGGCTTAGTCCCATGGCAAACCCCTGGCACCCGCTCTTGATTGGCTTAGCCCCATGGCAACCACCTGGCACCCGCTCCTGATTGGCTCAACCCCATGGCAACCCCCTGGCAACCGCGGCTGATTGGGCTCGGCGCTATTTTCCCCTGAATAGGTTGTCCGTTGTGAATTCCGGGGCGCGCCGGTACCCCCCCATCCCCCATCAGCGCGCTCTCTCTCCCTTCCCTTCCTCCTCCTCCTCCTCAGCGGCGAGCACGCGCCCGTCTCTCTCGCGCCCCCCCCTCCTCAGCGGCGAGCACGCACGCTCTCCCCTCAAAGCCACCAACGCGTCCGCCGAGCGCGCTCGCGCTTCCCCTTCTCTCCTCAGAGCCCAGCGCGCGCGCACGCCCCCGTCTCTATCTCTCTCTCCCCTCGGGAACCATCGAGCGCGCGCCCCCGTCCCCCACCCCTCAAGTCGCCAGCGTGCGCGCCCCCGTCTCTCTGCGCTCGTAAACCATCGAGCGAGAGCGCGCTCTCTCCCCCCATCCATCCCTCATCGACAGCGAGCGAGCGCGCGCGAGACCGGGAGACATAGTTTGCGCGCTCCCGCGAGGAGGTGGGACCGGGCATTTGAGGGGGGAAGAGAAGAGACGAGAAAGTGAAGGCGACACTGCACTGAGGAGAAGGAGGAGGAGGTGAAGCGCCGACGGTGGGGGGGGGTGAGGGAAAGCTGCCTGCGATGGTTCATGTCGTCGAGCCGTTGAGGAAGACCGACTAACGCGACCGAAGACATCCAGTGAGCGAGAGGGAGAGATAAAGGTAAGAGGAGCGGCGAGAAAACGCGTTGGTCCGCGCCCCCCTCGCCCCCCTCGCCCCCTCGCCCCCCTCGCCTTGCCCTTGGCGCCGGCTGCTCAATGCGCCGTCTCGGCCGCTGACATGATGGCGTTGAGTCTGATCCAGCAGTGCCGCAGACAGCGCTATAAATCTGCAAACAGAAAGGCTTTTAAACCGCTTAGCCTGCCCCTATTTATCTGCCGTGTGGATGCAGTGGGGGGGGGGGGGGGGGGGTTTGACCCGCTTCGTGTGTCCCCCCCCCCCCCCCAGCCTGATTGCAGTGGGGGAGAAAAGCCGTGGTTAAATGGCACACAGGGTTTTCGTTTTTGAATGGGCAAATATGAAGCCCTAGGGTCTGGATCAAACGCAGCAGCATTGCAGGGTTTTTTTTTCTCCTCCCCTCCTCCCTCCCTCCCTCCCTCCCTCCCCTCCCCCTCTCTCATGCACCGAATCTGCCCCTAGTCCCGACTATAATCAGATCACAGCCACTTGCAAATTGTTGGATCGGCGTTGAGATTGGAATAAGACGGTGCAAAAATGCGTCAAGTGGTCAGATGAGTCGGGCATCCCTTCATTCCTGTGAGCAGTGAACATCAGAGAGCTGAGTAATCCCTGTTGGATCCATTATTGGGGAGAGGGGGAGGGCTGCGAATGGGTTGTTGTTTCATCATTTGCCCTCAATGGTCTGTCAAATGTAAAGGTTTTTCTTAGCCACCCTCGATTTTTAAGCATTGATCATCGTATTAAAGGATTTTTAAAGCACATTTCAATTGCTCTTAATGTAATAGTTTACAGATTAAATATTTGCTTTGTGTATGTCCGTGTATGCACATATAGCACAATATGCCTTCTCTGCTTTCCAGATTATGACACAAGAAATGGCTTTCCAAAATAAAACTACTACGTTGCTAATGTTATAAGGCTCTCTGGAAGTCTTGCTGCTACAATATGTATTAAATTTGTGGTCGAGATTGGAGGATGTTTTACAGCTCATTTGCAATATGTAAATGTGTTACTGAGTTGAAGAAACAGGACATTGGTTTTATGATGCATTGTTTGAAGCTTATTCCTAAATTTGCCAGTTAAGAAATACCAACTGTTACAATTGAATTTACATTTGGCCCCTTGAATCTGCTTTGCCATTCAATAGGATAAGGCATTGTTGAAAACGTTGAGGGAGAATATCACCCACCAGCTCCATATCCCTTCGTTTTACTCATGTCCGCAATCTCGATCAATTTTGAATTAACTCGGTGACTGATTCTTCAAAGCCTTCCAGGGTAAAAGATTCCATAGATTTGCCACTCTTTAAGTGGCAAACTTCTAATTTAAGATCTAGAAGGCGTGCCCCTTACTTTAAGATTTTGACCCCTGATTGCATTTAAGAGGCTTTCAGATAGACACATGGAAGTGGAGGGATATGGATCACGTGCAGGCAGGAGATTAGTTTAACTTGGCGTTATGTTCAGTACAGACATGGTGGGCTAAAGGGTCAGGCACCTGATGGTGAATCTGTGGAATTCAATGCCACAGGCAGCTGTGGAGGCCAAGACATTGGGTACTTTTAAGGTGCAGATTGACAGATTCTTGATTGTCAAGGATGTCAGGGGTTATGTGGAAATGGCAGGAGAATGGGGTTGAGAGGGAAAGATAGGTCAGCCATGAATGAATGGCAAAGTGGGCTTGATGAACTGAATGCCCTAATTCTGCTCCTATAACTTATGAATGTATGATTCTAACTTCGCCAAGCAGAATACCCTCTCTGTTTCTGCCCTGTGAACTATGAAATTTGGATTTCAATGGAGTAGCCACTCATTTTTTAAATTCCAAGGAATATAGACTTAGCTTACTGAAATGAGTCCACATGACAAATATGTCATCCCAGGATCCAGTGTGTTGAAACTTTGTGGAACTGTCTGGCCAGTATATCCTTTAAATGACAAGACTAAAATTGTACACCATTTTGCAGATTACTCTAGCCAAAGTCGTACATAATTTAAGTTAGATCACTTTGTTCTTGAACTATTATCCTCTAGCATTAAAGGCCAACATACCATGGTTCATGTGGAGGAAAGAACTGCAGACGCCCGTTTAAATCGAAGGTAGACACAAAATGCTGGAGTAACTCAGGAGGACAGGTATCATCTCTGGAGAGAAGGAATGGGTGACGTTTCGGGTTGAGACCTTTCTTCAGACCATGGTTCATGTTGTAAACGGTTGACAAAGATCAATTAATCAGCTAGAAAATGTAAAAAAGGTGAAGAACAGCGGGTGTTCATAACTGGTTCCGGCAGCGGTGTCAGCTTTCAGGGACTTGTCGACATCTGCACTCCAGTCCCCTTAAACATAACGTTCCCAATCGCTCATCATTTCAGCAAATAATGGCCTTCAGTTTTGCTGCCGAAGTGGAAAACCTCACATTTTTCCACATTGTGCACCATCTGCCATTTTGCCCAATAACATGGCTTGCCTAATTCCCTCACAAGGCCTCTCTACATTCTTATAAGTACACACATTTCCGTGTGATTTTTGAACAAGACAAAGTGAATGTATTTTGATTGCCACTAATGTGTAGGAGTATATATGAATGTGGAATATAAGGCAATGAAATGCTAACCAAGATGTTTTCTTAATGATTTTCAAGATTAATATACAACTAACATGGAACCTATATCTATTTATGTATACATTTTAAATAAATTATTTAGATCAGTGGACCAAATGTCATGTTTTCAAGTTTGCTGTTGGAGGACACTAAGAGGCTTCAAGGGGATATTGATCATCTAAAATGTGGAAAATGGAATATAACGTGAAACTATCTGGTGCACTAAACAGAAAAACAGAGTATTTTTTAAATGGTAACAGATTGGGAAATGCTGATATTCAAAGAGATCTTGTTGCCATGGTACGTAATTCATTGAGCACACGAGTACAGAAATCGCGAGATAACACCGAGAGTTCAGTTTTCAAGGCCTTGCCTAAGAAAAAAATGTATTTGCAATTTAGGCTGGTTCCTGGAAGAACAGGTTTCCAGGGTGCAAGCAAGTATCATCTAATTCAACTGGACCTCCCAAGACAATCTATCAGCAACTGCACTTTGGCCCTGATGCATATATTCTAGTAATTTTGATGGTGTCCACTCTTTTTCCTCTTCACCAAGCTTGGCCATCTTCTTTACCATTGTCTTCCAGCATAACATCCAAAATGTGCCAGTTTCTGCTTAACTAACATAAGCATTTTGATCTTGGGAGGATTCAGTCCCCTCATAGAATTGGAGCCAGCATCATTGCAAGGCACAAATTAACACTATGAAGCAAATAGATTATTACAAGCATGAACCACCTACTGCAACATCAAAATTTAGATGCCTATTGATGCAGTAAGGAATTTTGCACGTCTTTCAGCAGTATCCAAACAAAATTTGAATCTGGGGTGCAAGGCTGGTGTCTAATATAATATCTGTGCAATAATTTTAAATTATTTTTTAGGTCAACAAACAACTTTAATTCCAAGTCTTTTGAATGTTGCTGCTAAATAATCGTTGTTTTGAAAAGTTGATCGGCATTTGCTGAGTAAATTGAATATGAGGTTGTCAAAGATATCTTTAACCATTGTGATTCTGAATAATATCACAACCAAACTGTAAATTAACTTGATTCCAAACATGCTATTCTGCTTATTTTTTCAATCCAATAACTTGTGTATCCTATTTATTGCAACACCAAATGAAATATATATTTATTTATTTGAAAAGGGAAGCAACTTTGGGAACAATGTTAAGAATGTGATAGGAAGTGAGTAAAAAATGTAATATGTCTTTATTACACAATACTTGTTCAACATATATTTAATACAGAATTAATTCAGCAATCAGTATGTTTCATGATTTAATTTGGGTCTTGTACTTGATTCAAAATCATTTAAAAAATAATACTTTGGGTATTACACATGTTGTTAATGATTATTTTGTGGTTACATACACATTCGGGTTTATCAATCCAGAATAAGAGCTCAAATCCTCTTCTGTGGTTTGAAAGCAGACTACCATTTCAGTAGAATAGTGACGGGTTGTCTCATGTTAAGCTCGTGAATGCAGGAAGCTTTGATTGCCTAAATTTCCTTGATCAACACAAATTTTCTTTGATATTGCTCCTTTAGTAATGAATCTTTCCTTGGCATTTTATTAAATCATAAAGCTAGATTAAGTAGTTTCCTTTAGCTCTTGGCATATTTTGAAAGTGAGTAATTCAGATATCTGACCACTTTCTCCAAAACACTACTATTAAATTTGAGCCCTGAGGTGAGACTGTGAGGCACGATGAAGTGGCAAGTGGGTGGCAAGGGTGTGATGGGTGTGAAAATGAAATCATTCATTTTGATCGAGATACTAATAAGTATTGGCACATAGGAGGGTGCCACATTGTCAAGATTTAAACCTAATTTGCCAGTACAACTGGAAATTAGGACACATGGTTGTATTTTACCTTTAATTATTAGGGGATTAGTGAAGAAGACTTCAATTGCTGCGGACTTTGTTGAATTCTTGAGGACTCTGCATTTTTGGTTGAAATATCCAAGAAAGAATAGGCGTGGACTCAATGCAGTAGAAATTTACTGGATTAATATTTGAGGGTGAGGTTATTTTATCAAGGCAGATTAAGTCAGATTGGTCTATTTGTGGGTTTAGGTGCAATAAAGGTAATCTCATAGTTTTAGAGAGAGCATGGAAACCGGACTTTTGGCCCAGCAGGTCCACACCAACCATCGATCACCTGTCCATGCTAGTTCTATGTTTTCCCACTTTCTCATTCACTCCCTACATATTAGTGGCAATTTTAGAGAAGCCAAGTAACATATAAACCCTCATGTCTTTGGGGTGTCAGAGAAAACCAGAGTATCCAGAGGACACTCATGTGGTCACAGGGAGAACCTCACACAGGCAGCAACCGAAGTCAGGATCAAACCCGGGATTCCGGTGCTTTGAGGCGGCAGCTCTACCAGCTGCATCGCTGTCCGCCAAAGTAGTAGGACTCGGAAGACTAATTTGCTATGATAAATTGTCTCTAGTGTAAGTGGAGAGTGATACAAGCAGGATGGATTTAATAGGCATGTGAGAAGGAGTAGGTTATAAAGAAACCATCAGTAATCAATGGAATTGTTCTAAGTGCCAACTTAGACTCAGTGGAGTGAATTGTTGTCTTTCTTGGGTGTAAGGGAAAAAAACCTGTACGTTCAAAACTTGGAGTGGTTTTTTGATAAAGGAAAAATAAGTGGGAATATTCTAAGCAGGTAAAACAGTAATGATAAATGGCAGAGTAGGCCAAAGGTTTGCTTGGCATATTCCTATTCTGCCAATGTTTGCATGTTCTTGTGCCTCCAGAAGCAAGGGGTCATTAAGGTTACAGTTATCTAAATTGAAAATAAGATGATGGGAATTTTCTTGCTGCCTTGCTTTTGAACCTTGCCCAAAACAATTCCCCACCTTCACCAAGTGCAACTGCACTGGACATCTATATACTAAAACTCTCGTTTGTTCGCTTGTTCCTGAACTGCAGCCAAAACGGTATGCGATAGCACGACAATTCTAGGCCCACCTTACTCACTGTTGCCCCGTTGTAATATGGAAGAAGTTTCATTGAAATCGGTGTTAAAGATTTAAAGTTATTCACATTTTAAAGTTTAAAAACCGCGCATGGGCAGTTGGGGCTCCGTTGATTTGGTACTTGCGTAAGATGGCCATCGCATCCGTGCGTGCGCAGAACAAATGCGTCCGTGCCAGCGCAGTTGGGGCCCGTTGAGCAGGGCTTGGCTGCCTGTCTCTTGGTTGCAGGAGAGCCAGGCCTGGTGCCGGGGGAAGCAGCCTGGGCCTGGATGTGACCGGGTAACTGCGAGCCTGGGGTGGGCCAAGGGGAAAGGTGGCAGCAGCGGCGTTGAGGCCGGGCGTTGGTGGAGGCCTGGCGCTGGGCCTTCCCTTGGCTCCCCCGTCCCCCCTCCTCTCCCCGGCCAGCTCAGCACCTTCCCCACGCTGCCCAGTGTCCAGTGGCTCAGCAATAGTGGGAGAGCCGCAGCCGTTTACCACTGAACATCCCCACACCGGGACGGGACAAGACTTCCCCCCCTCCCCCTCCGCTCCACCAATGGCGGCCGCCTGGGCCTGGAGGCTGGTTGCTCTGGCAACTGCAGGTCTGCTCCCAGGAGGGAGGGAGGGTGGAGGAGAGGGTGCTGCACCAATGCCGGAGAGGCAACCCTAGGGAGGAGAGGGTGCTGCACCAAAGCAGGAGTGGTTTGGGCCCAACGGGTCCACTTGGTCAGTCTTTACTAATTTCAGGGAGGAGCTGGCATGTGCTGAAAAGAATCGCTTTAACCTCGACCTTGTTCTTTCCTAGTTTCATTTTTTTGCTTACTGTGATGCCTTTTAGTGCCTTTACTGTTGAGTGCCATTATCTTTTTCTTTGTTGCTCTTGTCCCTTCCACTACAAAGCATATTACTAATCTTTTCTCACTGCCTGGTACATGACCCACATCAATCACATTAAGTACCAAAATATTATGCATTCCTTCATTAGCTGTGTGTGGAGGTGATTCCCTTTGTACCTGATGACCCACCTTTTTGGCACTCTTTCCCTTGAGCTTACTATATATAAATTGATAAAACCATGTCAATTTTTGTTTGTTTTCTTCAGAAATGGTGTTGTCAGCTGAAGTTTCAGTTTATAAAATCATTAATATTAAAGCGATCTATCGTGATAATAACCATGGGTTTACTGGCTTTCAACAGGCCAGTTTAATTTTTCAACCAAAAGGAAAAAATTGCTACCATTACAGTTCTTATTTGTCACAGTAACCACAGAAAATTATTTTGTTTTAATCCACAAATTCCCTGGCAGTAAACGAAAGAGGAACACATTTAAAATATGCTTATATTTTAAAATATATCTCATCTGATATCAGACGTTGAATAGGCTTGGACCTGGTTAGTACATCGATGGGGGTCAGCATGGGGATACCAGGTGCCGCATGCCTAAGGGGCAGCACAGTGGCACCGCTGGCAGAGTAACTCCCTCACAATGCTAGAGACACATATTCCAACCTCATCTTGGGTTTTGTCTTTGTGGAGTTTGCACTTCTCTCTATAACCGCATGAATTTCTTCCAGATGGTCCAATTTCCTCTCACATCCCAAAGATGTGTGAGTTTGTAAGTTAATCAACCTCTATAAATTGTCCCAAGTGTGTAGGGAGTGGAATAACGTAGAAATTGTGTGAACAGGTGATCGATTGTCAGAATGGACTCGGTGGGCCTGTTTCCATGCTGTATCGCAAAACTAAACTTAGAATTGATTGAAAATTAAGTATTGAAACACTTTTGCAGTTGTTTAATTGTTTTGCAAAACGCCAAAGGGATGAGTCAACCACTTATTAATTGTTTCCTGTGATTTAATGACTTTTTGAATGTGAACATTAGTTAATTGAATTATATAGTTTTCCTTGTTATTTTTGCCAAGATGCATCATGTGTGCTTATATATACTGTGATCATATTGTATGTCTGTAGTGACCCCCCTCCCCATTTTCACTTCTACAATAATTTAGTGAACCAATTTGTTAATAGAAATTAATGTGTAGGAAATATAAATGCCAATGTTCTCGTGTGGAGAGTACGTGCATATATCAGGTTTTGTTAATTATGTTAATCATAATTAACAAAACTGGGAGAGTGCATTTACTCTTTTTGAGAGTGGTGGAATACGCTTCTATACTAATCAGGGTTGGTGCAGCGATATCACGGTATCTACTGTTCTCCTAATCTGGAATCATTTTTTATAAATTGCAAACCCTTTTATTCTCTGAGGGAATTTGCCTCTTTTATTCTCGATGGAGTTCAGGTGTTGCATCTCCTGATGTTGCAGGGGAAGGTACCTGGGGAGGGGAGGTGGATGAGGGCTACAGGAGTGGGGATGCAGACCTCTACAGGCAGGCCAAGTACAAGCTGAAAAGAGGAATCGAAGCTGCCAAGAAAAAGTACGCTGAGAAGCTGAGGAGCAAGTTCTCAGCTAATGACTCGTCTTTAGTGTGGAAGGGCTTACAAGAAATCACCAGCTACAAGAGGAAAACCACCCACTCCTTGGACAATCGTTAGCCGACCAACGACCTGAATGAGTTGTACTGCAGGTTTAAAAGATAGAAACACAACCCAACACTCTCCCCCTCCCCTACCCACTTCTCCCCAATCGCCTCTTCACACCCACTTACAGCCTGCAAAGGCTGAGCCCTCCTCCACCACTCACCCTCTCCTTTGCCCAACATCAGTCTGGTCATTTCCCCATCACTAACAATAGAAATGGAGGAGATGCAAAAGCTATTTAGGAGATAGAAAAGCCGGAAATCTCCAGGGCCGGACAATGTTTCCCCCTCTACCCTGAACAACTGGCACCAGTCTACACAGACATTTAAAATCAGTCCCTGTAACTCTGCACTGTCGCTGCCTGCTTCAAAGTCTCCACTATTATTCCTGTACCCAAAAAGTCCTCCCCAAAGGGAGGTGACTGGACTATCAAAACCTCTGCATCCAGACACAAAAACAGCTTCCCATGAGCGGTAGTTCTACTTAACAGTCGCACTACACCACGACTTTCAGGTCTGCAAGCCATGCACTTATGAACTCTCCAAGTGCACTTTAGATATCTCCATGTGCAATATGTAGCAAAGCTGCCCCTTGTTACTCTTGCACTTTATTTTTTACATGTTTAAATTATAATGTTTTTTTAATGTCTGCTGTATATTGTGTTTTTACCATGTGCGAGCAAAGCATAGATGGATTCTGATTCTGAATTAAGGAGCTCTAAATATGAAATTTTGTTATTCTACTCAGCAGCCTCCCATTCTAACCTGAATTTGGAAGTTTTGGTGTAAGAAAAATAAAGCTATTGGGCAGAATTGAAGGGTTGTTTTCAGCATCAGAACACTATATTTGGGTAATTGTTACACATAGACTGTGTAGCCAAACCTGGAAATATGTGTTATATGGAATGGCACTGAAAATTTGCAGAGAGGGAAAGGGTGTGCTAAATTCTTTGAACCAAGAGATCAATCTGTAAGATTGTGGAAGTTGAGGATTTTCTCTCAAACTTTTATCAAATTAAACTAAACATCAAGCTACATATAACATTGCATGGATGTCAATGGCCGAATTGAGTAATTCAAAAGAAAAAAGAGAACCCCAGAGTCAGTGAAATAAAGGCTGCTCCAGTTGTTTAAAAGATATGTGGAGAGGAGGTCAGAATTAAAGTGCAAAGATCTGAAGGTTTGGTTAAAAAGGATTACAGAGGCAGAATGGGTCACAGATGGAATAGATTTGAAAAACATTGCCAATTTTAAAGTGTTGCCTGTTTCGGACCATGTTCAGCGGAATTGTCGAATAGATCTCTTCCACCTGGGATGCCCACCATCATAAACTATTCGCTGCCTCTTCGTTTTTTCTCCACCTGATATCAAGAAACAGCTGAGAGTACTACATATAGCAGAGGTAATGGGTGGCGTCGTTTCCAGTTGTAGTACTGTAGATCAGCACCAATAGTCAAGCTATTCCAGTATAGCTATGACGCTGACATCTACATAACAATGTAGAATATTGCCCAAGTAATCCTCAATCATAAAAGTGGACAAAACCAAATATGATTAATTATTACCCAATCTGAAAGGTTTTGGAAGCAGTTGACACCTCTATCAAGTGGCACTTATTCTCAGATGCCCAGAATGGGTTTTTCCTAAGATAGGCACAAAAAGCTGGAGTAACTCAGCGGGACCGACAGCATCTATGGAGAGAAGGAATGGGTGACGTTTCGGGTCGAAGCCCTTCTTCAGACCTTTTTTCTGGTGTATTAGCTTCTTGTCCAATTCCTTGAGATGAGAATGACTACCATTGGTATTTAGGCAGCATTTGACAATGGCTCCTGGACGCCCATCAATAGACATCAAAGGTAGCTTCACACACATGTGGTTATTGGAGATCAATCATCAGAGGCAATGGCCAATTCTTTTAAAAAATATATTTAAAATTAGGTTTATAAGCACGAGTTCCAAGGGATAAGACACATTTCTGCAATTTTTATGCAATGTGGGGTTCTAGGCTGTTTCATGTAACCTTGTTAACCACCAGCTGAGCAAACTAGCACCTTCGGGGAAGCAACTCTCAATGTAACTGCTGGGCATCCAGAAGCCTTGGAATTTCTAGAGGGTTACTTGAGGTGGTCATCCTGCAGCTTGAACTCTAGCGGGGTGATAAGGGCTATGAATTGAACCAGCAGGCAGTACGGGAATCCTCTGGGAGTGTTGCTCTCAAAACTTTCTTTGTGCCTTTATGAGAAGGCAGATGGTCAAGAGAAAATCTTATGGACCTCTTCAAACAACGATTTTGATGAAAGAAAAGAAGATAGTGGCAAATGGGTCAATAGTAATCAACACGATTCCTCTGTTCTTTTACCCCAATGCAAGGAACATTTTTTGTGCACAAGTTGTGATCAATATACACAAGAGTGATGAGGGCTGAATAATAATTTCCCAAATACATTTCTAGATAAGGGAAGGATGGAGCTGCATATCCTCCTGAGTTGTGTTATATGTTAGGAATTAATCTTTCCAAATTAGTGAAAGCATAAATAATTCAAATGTATATAAGTGTTGGACATGAAAAATCTAGAAGATAAACTGGTTATGATATCAAGCATCTCTTTAATAAAATCAAAACGATAACTTCCATTATTTTGATGGTATTGGCAATTTTAGGCTGTATTTTGCAGAATTTGGATCCATGCCAGTTATACTGATTTGTTTCTGCAGGAAACTTGATGCAAATGGTTTTTTTTAAACCTGGGAGTCCATTTATTGATGAATTTTAAATTTGTGACAGTTTACCCTACATTTTTTTCTCTCCTAAATGAATAAATTGGGATAAAATGTATATATATTCACAGCACAACACTGAAACATGTGTTTTGTCCACCATTAGCTAATGAGAATGTGTATTCTGTAAAGAGAGCTAGAGCAATCGTATTTGTGTATTACAGGGCAGAAGAAAGTTTTGTTTTTTTAAAACCATGATGAAATCAGTAAACTATGTTTTTGCACGTGAAAAATCAGTTAAATTTATTCTTGCTGTGCATGTTGATACTCAGTAACATTTGGAAGATGGTGAAAGAATCCTGCTATTTATTTTTGTCTTGTAAGGAAGTAAAGTGGCAACATGGGTTTATCAGCCTGTGCTATTACAGGCTGTTTTTCTCTCAACAGAAACTATCTGACCTGCTGGACTTTCCCTGTGCTTCCCTTCACTTCTGATTTCCAGCAATTGCTGTGTTCTGCGCATCCTTGTCCCAGCAGATGCATTTTTCCTCTTTCGTCTGTACTCTGTTTACACTACCTCTAGACAGATTAACTGCCCTTGCTGACGAGCCTCGGTACGCTCGGGGTAGTAAGGTGGCGCAGCAGTAGAGTTGCTGCCTTACAGCGCCAGGGACCCAGGTTCAATCCTAACTACGGGTGCTGTCTGTATGGAGTTTGTACGTTCTCCCCGTGACCACAGAGGTTTCCTCCCACTTTCCAAAAAAGTACAGGTTTGTAGGTTAATTGGATTCAGTAAAAATTGTAAAATTGAAAATATCGGTGTGGACTCGGTGGGCCGAAAGGCCTGTTTCCACGCTATATCTCTAAAAATGTTTTTTTTAAACACTCCTAGTCTATACCAATCCCTATCATACATATACTTTTGGTCGCCATCTTCATATCATATCATATCATATACATACAGCCGGAAACAGGCCTTTTCGGCCCTCCAAGTCCGTGCCGCCCAGTGATCCCCGTACATTAACACTATCCTACACCCACTAGGGACAATTTTTACATTTACCCAGCCAATTAACCTACATACCTGTACGTCTTTGGAGTCTTGTTCTCTCCTATCTCCAACCACCCTCTGCAAGTTTAAACGTGCCAGTTTCTGAATGTTTCCTGCGCTGGAGAACGATCAATGTTAACTTTGCTTCTTTTTGGATAGTACGTGACCCAGGTATTTCTTGCATTGTCTGTTTTTATAATATTTGCTGGGATAATTCTAATCTATTTTGTGATTAATCTTTCTGTTTACAATTTAATGCTTGGTATCCTTCGGTCAAGTTTTACCGATTTGCTGAAATTATGCATTTTTGGAGCAACCGGATAAAAGATCAATATTGTAAAAATCCTAGAAATACACACGAATCGCGTCCATGAAATAGATTTATACAGTTCAGAAACGGACCTTTAGCCCACCATGTCCATGCTGGTCATTGTTCCCATCTGTACAAATCCCATTTATCTGCATCAAGTCCATCACATTGGTGGCCTTGGTGATTAAAGTGCTTGTCTAGATGCGGAAATGGCCTGACAATATCCGCCTCCACCACCTCTTCAGCGCAATCCAGACTCCAACCACCCTCTGCAAAATATTCCCCCCGATATCCCTACCGTCTTCTACCACTCACCATAACCTTTCCATCTTTTCCTAGACACTCACAACATGGGAAAACTCTTGTTACTATACCCGATCCACCCATTCTCACTTTCTTTTTTATATATATATAATATGTGTGTGTGACAGGCCACCCTCAGCTTTGCACACTTCTGTGCAGCTTTTCTATCGTGTGTAATATTCCACCAATTGGTACAACCTTCCAGTGATATACATTAAAATACTGTTAATTTCCTGAACACACTTCAAGTGAGGCCTAACTCCAATGCATATCACTTTTTTTTCTAAAGGCAAGGTTGCAGTTTATTTTAGAAGATTTTTTAAATTCCACCAATGACTGGAACAATCTATGAAACCTTTTAGAAGTTATGTTTATTATAGCGTTTGCTAAGGTACCCAAGTTGTAAACGGAAGCCCAATGGTGAGATCCATAAATTGCAAATAATTGTGACTTGATTTTACCTTTCAAATTCTACCACCAACTGCTTTCATTTTGAAAAATGAATACCTTCTTTTGCACATGAAAATGTTTGGATTTTTGCCTCCATTTTTGTTCTACTGATCTGTCTTTTTAATCAGAAAATGTAAGGCAGAAGGAACACCCTTCTCCTTATTCAATTTTTAATTCTGATTTGAGCCCAAATGGCCTTTGCTTGTGTTGTCTAGGTTGTGTATTTGTTAGAGCAGGGAGACTAGTCTGAAGAAGGATCCTGACCCGAAACGTCACCTATTCCTTTTCTCCAGAGATGCTGCCTGACTCGCTGAGTTACTCCAGCTTTTTGTGTCTACAGTTTAAACCAGCATCTGCAGTTCCTTTCTACAGATTGGTCATTTGTTAATGCCAACATTACACAAAGATTGTTATTTGAATTCTATTTTTTCTTTTTGTTCATTCGATTAAATATTTATGTGGTGTTGAGAGGCAATTTTAATCTAAGTAAGCTAGGGTATCTGATCAGATCTATTGGTTTGCCAATTTCATTCTTATCCAATTTTCCATTGAAGGCAATGACATTTTAAAAGATTGTAAATTAAAACTAATGTGTTTGCCAATTTTCTGCTGGTCAAAGTTAAATTATGATCTCTTTTTGCTTTTGTACTATACAGCGGAAGCCCCGTATCAAAAATTACAAATCTACTTCCTTGTGGTTAAATTATATATTGAAGGATGTTCTATAAACCAACTGGAAAATCAATATTTCTTAGATGCTGTTTCATATCCATTACTACATAGAATTAAAGTGATCAATATCCTCAAAGAACTCCAGCAGATTCGTCAGGCAAGGTCTTTGCTTCTCTTCTCTCGCACATTTGTGTGACTGGATTGCATATCTGTTATATGATTTGGGTTCTTTGATACCCACTGACTATGTGGAGGCCTGTAATATAACCCCGGCAAGATCCTAGCCCTCTTCTATTCCTAATTTCTACCCATATGGCCTTGCTGGTTGATATCTCCAGGATATTCCATCTAAGTACTACTATTATATTTCTCTAATCAGCAATGCATGTTCCCCATTTCTTTTGCATTACCCTCGGCATGTGTGGAAATTCTATACCCTGGAATATGGGCCTGCCCTTCCTCAAAAACATTTCCATGATTGTAATAATATAGTAATTCCAAGTACGGATCCATGCTCTAAGCGCACCTGATTTACCTGAGGTTTGTTGCATTGCAATAAATGCAATTGAACCTGTCAGGCCTCCCATGCTCTCTAACCTACCTCTATCATCTCTACCCACTAGACTTGCTTGAATGATCCAATACACTTTACTCCCTACCAACAACGCCATGAGTCTTTCACTGGAAGGACTGCTGCACTTCAACAAGGGATTAATTAATGACCCCTGCGAGCTCACCATTCCTCCACAGGGGTCATTAATTAATCCCTTCATTGCACAATATGAGCTTTGTGATGGCCTGCTCTCTGGCTCCAGAACACCCTGTTCTATAAACTATTGTGAAAAACCTATGACCTCAGTGTGGTCTTTCTGGTTTTCTTTCTTCCTCCAGTCCATATTTAGATTTAAATTATTTTGATTATTAGCAAACGTTTCTGACAAACTTCCTTTATACTTCATATCCTCTGTTTACTGTTAAGGAGGGCCTGTACACCACTCCCTAAATGAGTTATTTCTTTTATTATTTTGCCGCTTAGGTTGTCTTTGCATCCTGTTTTTTTTAATATGAGTAACCGGTCGGTTTACACTACTCAAAAATCATTATTAATTAGTAGAACCACTTCTCCATCTGTTTCCACTGACTTTATAAAGTCTTCATGTACCCTCAAAATTCAGATCTGTGGGGTCCTGCTGCTGTGTCTGTAATAGTTATCCAGCTATATTTATTTCTACTTATTTGTACTCTTCAATACATTCTGCTGATTTAAAATTTTTACTCTCCCTTCCTGTCAGTTTGTTTATCATTTCCCATTTTTTCCTAACCTTTATTCTTTTGTTTATCGCATCATCCCAGCTTAATCCCTTGCCTTTCCTATTTATAATTCTCTCTCCTTCCCTGGTTATGTAGTTTGCTGAAATGCCAGTCCCACACAATTCAAGTATGAGTTGTACCAATTGTCCAGTTACCATTTTTTTTTTGTAGTAATGGTCCCAGTCTTCTGTAGAACACAAAGTGCTGGAGTAACACAGTGGGTCAGGCAGCATCCCAGGTTGGGACTTCTTCAGACTCTGAAGCTTGAATCTGAAGTCATAGTCTGAAGAAGGATCCCAACCTGAAATGTCATCTCTCCATTCTCTCCAGAGATGCTTCCTGACCCGCTGAGTGACTCCAGCAGTGTATTTTACTCAAGATTCCAGCCTCTGTAATTCTTTGTGTCTGTGACTTATCTTCTACTTGTTGCTTTGGATTCTTGCCCTTCACTCGTTGAATTTGCTACTTTGATTCATATCAAGTTAAGTAGACATTTCAAATTAGTACTCGATAGTGACCTGCAATCGATTGACGTTAGACTATGATGGTGATCATGGACATTTGCATATTGCACATTAATTAACTAACAGTGTTAGTGTCTCTAATTCTAATTAGGCGGTAAGCCTGTTCTATTTTAAGTTAAGCCATTCTAACAGCGAATTACATAACGAGTCAAGTGTGTATGTGCTACAAAGTTTAAATAATTGCAAGATGACGATTTCAAGAAAAGTATACACAGTTTTAAGTCTTATGCATTTTAAAGCTTTTCCTTAGCAATTCTGTGATCATATTATAGCTATCACTTCAGAATTTTGTCAATCTAATCATTGAGCCCCCTGTAACAGTTTGCATTGGTATGAACAGAGTAAGAAAGGTCCACTATTGCTTTTACAACAAGCAAAGCACTGAACTTTTAACCATACATTTTCTGAGCTTTTCTCTTGATTTGTTTATTCTTGTTCTGTTTACTGTCCATGAATCGACCTTCAATCCTTAGTAATTTCCTGTCCCTACTGTTATATGCACTGTAATTTTAATCATCTTTGATAATAGCTTTCAGTGTTTTCCCTTCCACCAACATTAGGCTAACTCCTCCATAGTTCCTTATTTTCCTATGTGGTAAAGTTACATTTGCTGTCTTTCAACCTGTGGGAAATGTTACAGAATTCATGCAATTATGAAAGATGCCAACCTCGGCTTCCACTATCGCCAAGGCATCCCAGAATGCAGGCAACAACGTAAGGCAAAGCCGTCCTTTGGTGATCTGGAGGATGAAATCTGAGGAAGCACAGTGGTAATGCTGTACGTGTTTGCATCTGCAGACTTGTACTGTCAGTCTACTGCCTGAAAATCTTTATTTCCCGATATTTCATTTGAATAATAGGGTTCACACTGTTTATGGAGCTGTAGCTTTAAATTGCGATTTCGGAGAGATTGAGCAAGAACTCCAGGGACACTATTGCCGAGTGTATTTCGATCTTTTAAAGAAGTGAAGTTAAGGCAACTTTTAAATGCATTGTGGAAGTTAATTCCAAGCACTTCTGCAATTTCTCTATTTTCAAGTAACCCTTGCATTCCCTCTCTCTCCGTCCTTCCCCCACCCTAGTCGACCTGCTAGTTTCACTGTTCGTATCCCTTCGCTATCACCTCCTCCACAGCCAACAATGGGCCACTGTGGGCTCCTTGGCCATTGGTGCCTTGTACCCCTAGTATCCCTCTCCCCTAACTCTCAGCCTGAAATAGGGTCTAAAACGTCACCTATTCCTTTTCTCCAGAGATGCTGCTTGACCTGCTGAGTTACTCCAGCATTTTGTGTTCATCTTCGGTGTGAGCCACCATCTGCAGTTCCTTCCTACACCTCTTGTTCATAGTTGCTTTGTTCCTTTTATTGTCTGCAAACCTTTTAATGATCTGATGCCTGGCTGGGCCTTGCATGTGAGGCATGATCTGTTCAATCAAGAGCTACTCTCATTTTATTCATTGAAATCATTGCGTGTTATGGATTTTGCCCTTGGGATTTGATTGTTTAAAGCATTGCTTCTATTTCTCCGCTGTTGCTACCCTGCTGGGTGTTATCTCTTTGGCAGCTCCATTGGAAAATGAACCACTTACTGGCTGCTTTAGACTCTATAATAGCATGCAGAATATTTGGCCTTTACTTCTGTATTATTGAATATGAGCCACCATATGGTTAATGTTTTAAATTAATGCGTGTGGTTTTTATTGTTAACATACTGCAAGGAGTTGGGTTGAATATCCAAAAATGTGAATGAAAACCCTTGGTAGTTTCTGAACAGTCGTAAAAAAAAAGACCAAATGTGGTTTGTCTCATTTACTTACAATGATTATGACTGGTTGGAGTTTTAGTTGGGTTATCGAGCATGTGATGATAGAGAGTCTGTGCTGGATTTGTTTAAGGAATACAGAATTCAGCAAGAACACATCAGATTATTTTAATAAACACATCAGATTATTTCAGAGAGACAGCATGGAAATAGATGCTTCGGCCCAACCAGTCCACACCAACCATCGATCACCTGTACACTAGTTCTATGTGCTACACACTAGGGGCAATTTATAGACGCCAATTAACCTAGAACTAGTGTACAGGTGATCGATGGTTGGTGTGGACTGGTTGGGCCGAAGCATCTATTTCCATGCTGTCTCTCTGAAATAATCTGATGTGTTTATTAAAATAATCTGAGTGGAACTGTTATGTGAGAGCTGTTAACTAACACATGAATGAGGGTGTTGGGTTACTAGCATTTCCTGCACTCGTATCCCTCGATTCCCTATAATCTGAAAAATCTATCGATCTTGCGCCTTGGGGGGGGAAAAAGTTAATTTAACTAATTCTGTGTTCTGAAAAGCAACCTCTGGGTATCTAATTATCAATTTATTTATTTTTTCTTTTAGTTCGTGCAGAATGGGTGATCAACGGCAGCGTTCGCTATCCACCTCGGGAGAATCACTCTACGTTGTTCTGGGACTTGACAAAAATGCTTCTCCAGAGGACATTAAGAAGTCATATAGGTGTGTATACAGAACTGCATTGAAGATTGTGTTGCAACATGTATCTGATTAGAACTGGCTATGTGTTTGGCAGTCATGATATATATTGTGATACCTTTATACCAGGTAGTTTGGCCTCTAATGCCACACTTTGTAAGAAAAAGACACAGGGTGCTGGAGTAACTCAACGGGTCGGGCAGCATCTCTGGAGAACACGGAGAGATGACATTTCAGGTCGGCACCCATCCCGAAATGTCATCTATCTATGTTTTCCAGAGATCAGAAAAGTCATAGGTATATCGCTCAAAGCAAGCCCTTCGGCCTAGTCTGTTCATGCCGAGTCCATCTGAGCTGGTCCCATTTGCCTGTATTTGACCCATATCCCTAACCTTTTCTGTCCATTTACACGTCTAAATGCCTTTTATACATTATAATTATACTATGCAACATTTACCACTCTCGTGTGGGGAAAAAAGTTGCCCTTTAAGGGCCTATGTTCTCGTGCTCCCTTTAACCACACCAAGACCTTTGGAATTTACCATGCTAAAATTTAGCATCCTTTTTGTTTAAAGTAAATGGGAGTAGTAATTGGAATAACATGTAAGAGTCCAGCAAATTTGCAAGTCCAGCACAACCAAAGTCCTGAGTCTGCCAGATTAACACTGTTGAACTTCATCTCTAAGGTTCCTGAAGTGATTCATTAATCAAGTAAAGATTTAATCATTTTCTAATAGAATTGTTAATTTGGTATCTATTTTGTACATCTAGAAACCCCTCAATTACTACAGGATGTTTTTGTGATCTTGGGTATTGAAATTATTAAACTTAACACCAGAGGGTGCCATTTGTTCACATCTGGTCCTGTATCCTTTACAATACAAAGATAGCCTCTTCTCTGAATCATTAGACATCATTAATTCCAAATTTATTCATGCCAGTCACTTTAAAGTAAATAATTCTGTGCATCTTACCTCTCTCCTTATCTGTAAATATTGTTTATTTCATAACACAGTTCCCAAGTGTCCTGTGCATCAATTATGTTCAAAAATATACTTTTTTAAATCCTTGATTATTTTTATTCCCTAATATTGGCAAATGCTTTCTCCTTGGATCTGTTCAACCACCTCCTCATCCTGCTCTGAACTCCTCTGTTATTTATGCATTCCCTTCCTTCAGCTCCTCTTGGAAAGCTGATGTGATTCAGAATTCATACCCTCCTCCTCTCCATGATATGCAGCTCCTTGAACGGGCTTTGGATCACCATTAATATTTCCTTTGCTTGTTCACGGGCTCGGCAATCGTTTCGCTGAACACCTCCGCTCATTCAGCCTTAATCTACCAGATTTTCTGGTTGCTCAGCACTTTAACTCCCCCTCCCATTCCCAATTTGACCTTCCTGTCCAGAGCCTCCTCCATTGTCAGAGTGAGGCCCAGCGCAAATTGGAGGAACAGCACCTCATACTTCACTTGGGTAGCTTACACTCCAGCGGCATGAACATTGTCTTCTCTAACTTCAAATAGCCCTTGCTTTCCCTCTCTCTCCATCCCCTGCCCCTTCCCAGTTCTCCCACCAGTCTTACTGTCTCCAACTACATTCTATCTCTCTCCCCCCCCACTCCCCTGACATCAGTCTGAAGAAGGGTTTCGACCCAAAACGTCACCCATTCCTTCTCTCCGGAGATGCTGCCTGTCCCAGTGAGTTACTCCAGCATTTTGTGACTACGTGTAAATACAAGTTGTTTAGTTTACTCTTACAAACCCTGACATTACCCGCTCATACATGATATACTGCAATTGAAGCCGTTTTAGTAAAGGTTTTGCCAAAAACTCAAGAATGCACAACAAAATTGGATAGTATTCTGAAGTTGTGTTCCAGAAAGAATCCTTAACATTGCACTTTGACATGGGCGTTTTAACATGGCTGCTATGACGTGGAAACTGTTCAGTTTTTAAGCACTTGTTTAAAAACAAACCTCAATTCTAACATGTTTCCTTATCATGCAGAAAACTTGCGTTGAAATACCATCCTGACAAGAATCCAGATAATCCAGAAGCATCTGATAAATTTAAGGAGATAAACAACGCTCATGCAATTCTGAATGATGCCACAAAGCGGAATATTTATGACAAGTATGGATCATTGGGTCTCTACGTGGCAGAGCAGTTTGGCGAGGAGAACGTAAATACATACTTCGTCTTGTCCAGCTGGTGGGCAAAGGTGAGGATTTTTGATGGTGCTAAAATATTCAGCAGAAACCATTCAGTTCTAACTTTTTTTTCTCTCATCATGGACAAGTGATAACTGCATTACTGAGGTAATTGGAATAGGGAGTTGAACGTAAAGTCAAGGTTGACAAAGTCAAGAGCAATCAGTTTGATGATGTATTAATCATGCCTGCCCTTGCTTAGAAACAAAATCCCATCCTACTTTATTCAGAGGTCAGGGGAATTCTCATTGCTATTATTTAGTTCTCAACCAATAAAGATAATGGGATTTATTATAAACATCAGGTATGTAAATGCAACGCTGTTCCTCTCATGCCATTTACTCTTCTCTCAATGTGTCTCTGGCCCTCCACCCCAGTCCCCCCCTCAAACTCGACCGTTTGTCTCAGTAAGCAAAGATTTGATTCCCAGAAAGCAATCGGCCATTTCAAATGTTGGATTTTTTATTTCTCTGGTTCTTTACTCCTACTCCATCACAAGTCAATCAGGCTCATGTACCAGATTTCAGTGAAGTCCAGATAGCAGATTGATTGTCTCTGAGGGTTAATGGTTCCTCTGGAATATTTAAATCTAAATGAACTCTGTGTTGTTCACCTGGTTTCAATAAACAAAGGAACCGGGAAAAAGAGAACAAAGGTGATCTTTCAGTCTGACTGAAGTCAAACATAGAAAGCCCCCTTTATGCAAAACACAATTTGTTCCACACTTATGCAGTGACTAGTGGGGTGCCACAAGGATCGGCACTGGGACCACAGTTATTTACAATATATATTAATGATTTCGACGAGGGAATTAAATGTGACATCTTCAAGTTTGCAGATGACGCAAAGTTGGGTGGCGAGGAGGATGCTAAGAGGCTGCAGGGTAAATTGGATAGATTGAGTGAGTGGGCAGATGCATGGCAAATGCAGTACAGTGTGGATAAATGTGAGGTTATCCACTTTGGTGGCAAGAACAGGGAGGCAGATGATTATCTGAATGGTGTCAGATTAGGAAAAGGGGATGTGCATCGAGACCTGGGTGTGCTTATACATCAATCACTGAAAGTAAGCATGTAGGTGCAGCAGGCAGTGAAGAAATCTAACAGCATGTTGGCCTTCATTGCCAGAGGATTTGAGTTTAGGAGCAAGGAGGTCCTACTGCAGTTGTACAGGGCTATGGTGAGACCACACCTGGAGTATTGTGTGCAATTTTGGTCTCCTAATTTGAGGAAGGACATTTTTGCTATTGAGGGAGTGCAGCGTAGGTTCACCAGGTTAATTTCGGGATGGCGGGACTGACATATGATGAAAGAATGGGTCAACTGGGCTTGTATTCACTGGAATTTAGAAGGATGAGAGGAAATCTGGAAACATAAAATTCTTAAAGGATTGAACAGGCTAGATGCAGGAAAAATGTTCCCGATGTTGGGAGATTCCAGAATCAGGGGGTCACAGTTTAAGAATAAGTGGTAGGCTATTTAGGACTGAGATGAGGAAAAACATTTTCACCCAGAGAGTTGTGAATCTGTAGAATTCTCTACCACAGAAGGCAGTGGAGGCCAATTCACTGGATGTTTTCAAGTGAGAGTTAGATTTAGCTCTTCGGGCTAACGGAATCAAGGGACATGGCGGAAAAACCAGGAATGGGGTACTGATTTTAGATGATTAGCCATGATGATATTAAATGGTGGTGCTGGCTCGAAGTGCCGTATGGCCTACTTCTGCACCTGTTTTTCTATGTTTCTATCACCAACTAAGACAATTTAAAATAGCTGGATTTTGCATTCATTTTTAATGGCTCGTATTCTGGGCATGAATCCTCCTGTTGATTTTGTGGATCGAGTCTTGCTGCCACTCCCTAACTCCAACCACCCCATATCTAAGAAAAGGCAATATATGATCTCTCGTTGAATTTTAGTCATTGCTTTACAATTGACTGAATTTATGCATTTTGGTTGGTTTTTGAATGTTATTCTAAATGTCTGCCCTTTTTCATGTAAAATTTGTACCTGACTTTGTATTACATAAGCATTCAGTTGGCATTCTTTGAGTGGGGCTCTCCGTGGTTAATGACGAATTCTTTAATTTTTAATTTTAGGCATTGTTTGTCTTCTGCGGAGTGATCACTGGTTGCTACTTCTGCTGCTGCCTCTGCTGCTGCTGTAATTGCTGCTGTGGCAAGTGTAAACCGAAGCCCCCTGAAGGGGAGGAGCAAGAATGTTATGTCTCGCCAGAGGATCTGGAGGCACAGCTACAGTCAGACATAGAGAAAGGTAAATGGGACATGTAACTCGCACCACAGCAGATGCAGTCTTTCTGTCAATGAAAGACTTAGTTCCTGCACTTTTAAAATGTTACATTATGACAAGGGATGGTGGCACAGCGGTAGAGTTTGCTGCCTTACAGCGTCCGTTCAATTCTGACTATGGGTGCTGTTTGTACAGAGTTTGTACGTTCTCCCCGTGACATGCATGAGTTTTCTCTGGAATCTCTGTTTCCTCCCACACTTCACAGACGTAGGTTAATTGGTTTGGAATAATTGTAAATTGCCCCATGTGTGTGGAGGTTAGTGTGCGGGGATCGCTGGTCGGCACAGACTCGGTGGGTCGAAGGGCCTTTTTCCACAACAAACAAACTAAAATCAGTGAAAGTATTAAAAAAGTTGTAAGATGAATTGATTTTTTTCAGCAAAGAATATGATTTGCGCATAGATTTGGTCCTTGCAGCACACTAACTCTTGGCACTGATTCTAACGAAGGCTGCCCTTAAAGACCCAGTGGCCTCTGTCGGCTTGTTGTTGATATCATTTGCAGAGGCTCCATTATATTTAGCTCCCAAACTCATCACCTGTTTTCCTGTTTGTACAAATTCATTACAAATGCACAGTTAAATGTTAAAATAAACTTCAATTGGAAATTGAAAAATACTTTTTTTTAAATTGTGGGGGGCAAGTTGTTTTACACAGAGTGTGGTTGGTGCCTGGAACGTGCTGCCAGGGGTGGTGGTGAAGGCAGATACAATAATGGCATTTAAGAGGATTTCAGATAGGCACATGGATATGGTGGGATAACAATTTACCTGCAGGCAGAGGAGATTAGTTTAACTTGGCATCATGCTTGTCATGGGTATTGTGGGCCAAAGGGCCTGTTCCTGAGCTGTATTGTTCAATGTAGATCACATTTAATCCACAAAGATAATTTTTTAGTGGAAAAATTTGTTAACCAGAAATGGCACAGTATGCTATTAAAAAACATTTCAGAGCACACATAGTAATAATTAACATCTTAATTATATCTTTCAATACCTGAATGTTTTGTCCATTGATCTAATTTTCCCTGAGTGAGAGGAAGGTTGCAAAGCAACACTGTGTTGGAAGGCTGAATCGCTGTCAGTAAACTGACATGACCTAAAATGGTGTCAGTCTTATAGTTTAATTACAACAAAACCTAATAGTTTTGTCATTGTGCTTTCAGAATCCAGGCTATGAAATTGTTGCCAATTGGTGCATGGGCAATTTAGGTAATGTTTAATAGGCCCTCAACAGTATAAGCATACATTTTAAAATAAATATAGTATTATATTGAACGGGTGGTCTGAGTTTACAGTTAGCAACATCATTCACTCTCGCCAATGACCTCCAATGATAAAAATCATTCGAGCTTATTCTGTTAAACTACACATAGATGTGACTCTAGGGCCTTCTATGCGTGTACATACGTGTCTGCGTGTGCACATGCATGTGTGTCAGCACCACCTTTGTTCATAAAATGCGTGGAAGAATTGTGACACTTGGAAAAGCAATGCTGCCAGTTGTCAAAATCTTACATTTTTGGACCCGTTTAATATTAAAACGGTCACAATAGACTTCCTAAATATATTAATCGCATGTTTGAGCAATTATTTTTTTTCTAACTTCTGCACTTTCCTGTCTGTGCCCCACTCTCGATTTCTGGAGTGTTAGTTATTGTAAAACGTTGGTTAAAAGGAACTACTGGTACAATCCGGTCTTGTCATTAGAGGAAGTTCAAAGTTAATGATTTCAACATTTTGTTTGGGCTTGCATCATAATTAAAACATGACTGGCTTAGTAACCCTTTCTGATCTTAGCCACATAACTGCTGTCGGTGTTGGCAAAAGTAAAAAATTGATTACTTAGTTCATTCTATCCCTTAAATAAACCACAGCCTACTTGGTTTCACAGTTTTACACAGACACAAAAGACGACAGCTGCAGTATTGATGACCTTACTGTTCAAATCAACAAAATATTCCAGGGATTGAGAAATGGCATATGGGTTTTAAACCAAGCAAGTGTTGGGTGTTGCACTATGGAAGGTCAAAAGCAAGGGAAAAATTAATGGCATGGCCCTCAACGGCATTGATATCTAGAGGGATTGTGGGGTCCATGTTAATAACTCCCTGAAAGTGGCAATACAAGTGGATAGAATGGTAAAGGCAGCATTTAATGCACTTGCTTTCATACGCAATTCATGATGCAGCTTTATTGGACTTTTGGACTATTCTGCTCGTGACCTTTGTCATAACTGTGTGAACATTTCCACTGAGACTAAAAAATACAAGATGTCACTGATGTAAGTTGTGGAAGCTGACACTTAACAATTAATTTATAGATTTCAATGGTTTATGAGTTTCAAATAATACCCTTGACCAATTTCTCAAATTCTTGAATGTTGTATTCAGGACACAATGTTAATATGAAAAATAGAGTCAAGTTGCCACAAATCATTCTGTGCACTGCATCTTAAATGCAATGGAACATTTCTAATCACATCATGCAGAAGCATTCTTGCCATTTGGCAATTTGGAATGCCCAGGGAAAAGAAGAGATTTTAAAATCTTTGGATCTCTTCAGTGAAATGCATGACAAAACTCGCATAAACACCACCCATTCCTTCTCTCCAGAGATGCTACCTGTCCCGCTGAGTTACTCCAACATTTTGTGTCTATCTTCGATTTAAACCAGCATCTGCAGTTCTTTCCTACACACAAAAAAAAATAAAGTCCTGGATTTATACAACACAGAAACAAGACCTTAAACCTACCAGTTCCACATGATCTATCAAGTACTAATCCTTAGATTCCTAACTTGAACAGACTGAGAACAATTGGATCAGTGCATCTTTCAGTACCACCTTAGCAGTTGCTGTCTCTTGAGCAGTCATTCGTGAATACTGAAGTCTAGTAATGTCACTCTGCATCTGTTGGCTTCAAAAGAAAACTTGAGGCACACAATCCTGATGTATACACCTCACTCGTCATTTGTAAGACTTCATATAAAACAACGTTAAGGATTCTAAATACAATAAAAAGTCAGGAACTGTTCAATGGTTCTTTATTGTCACATATGCACAGCACAGTGAAATTATTTTGCACAACCCACAAATGCACAGTCGCCATATTTTGGCGTCGTTTACAAAGAAGGAAAAAAATAGTCCAGTCCACATGCTGGAAGTACTGGAGTGCCGCCGATCCATGTTTTTCGATGGCTGCATTTTGTAACTTAAATGTGAATATAAAGTGAAAGCTCAAGAATTTGCAAAATCAGTCTCCTTCAAATGACAGCTATATTTTCTTGAATTTTGATATTTGTCGTTTTTGGGGGGGGAAACACTTAAACGGTTGTTTAAACAGACAAATTAAATTTAAGCATGACAGCAATTAATTTACTATGCCTAAATATAGAGGACTAGAGGAACGCTACAGGTCAGGCTGCAGAGTGAATGGACCGACAACATTTTGAGTCGGGGCCTTCTTCAGGCTGGAGTGAAATGGGGTGGGAAGAGATGGGACATCGAGCAGGTTTGAGAGGCCAAATTATATACTTCCCTTTCTATTTCTCGTAGTCGTAGTAGAACACAAAATTCATACCTTTTGAGAGTTATTTTCCTCAAATTATTTTTCTTAATGTGTATTGTCCCATAATTGATTGACTATCACGGTTAGATTTTTCTACAGCAAGTTGGTTAAAATTACTTGAACTTTAGCCACCTAGCATGTCTAACTTGCTCTCAATAACTTCAGAACATCACAGCAAAGGAACAGGCTCTTTGTCCCACAAAATGTGTGTCAAACATAATACCACGACCAACTCGTATGTGCCTACACATAATTCAATTCCCTGCATATCCATGTGTCTATCCTAAAGTCTCATCAACACCACTATCGCATCTACCTCCAACGTTCCCTGCAATTTTCCGTGGGTCATCATGAGAGTGAATTTGTAATGGCATGCTTTTCTTGGTCATATGCTGCTTAAATCCTATTTCCTCCCGCATAGCTGGAGGGATTTTCAGGTCCAGGTAGGACTCGAGAATGTATTGACACGTTTTCAGAGAGGTGGGCACCTGTGATCCATCCCTGTGGTTTATATTTTTCTACATGCAAAATTCTTCTTTCTGCTGGTGTCTTGTCCAAATGTGAGAGTGGATTTTCTGCTGATAGTAGTAAACTTGAGTATTTGCTTTGTAGCTCTCTTTTTATATACATCATTAATATTTCCTTTTATTGTATGCCCATGGTAAATGCATTTTAAATGTGTAAATGAAACATTATTTACCAGGTTTGATTTATTTGCTTTAAATATTTTAAAATGGCTGATTTAATATCTTGGAACCAAAATGGTGTTACCTTTCGGTAAATAAACTCAAGTGTCAAAATGAAAAGAATCGTAACGAAAATCAGGGCAGCACAGTAGTGCAGCGGTAAAGTTGCTGCCTTCCAACATCAGGGACCTGAATTGAATCCTAATTACGGGTACTGTCTGTATGGATTTTGTACGTTCTCCGTGACTGCGTGTGTCTGGTGCTCTGGTTTCCTCCGACACTCTAAAAGAAATATTGGTTTGTAGCTTATTTGGCTTCGGTGAAATTGTAAATTGTCCCTAATGTGTAGGATAGTGCTAGTGTACAGGGTGATCGCTGGTCGGCGCGGACTCGGTGGGCCGAAGGGCCTGTTTCAGTGCTGGATCTCTAACGTTTAAAGTAAAAGTCCAAAGACTAAAATAACATTATTTTGGTTAGCCAATGTTAAAAAAATGCAGTGAAGATAATGTTTCTGAAGTTTTGAAAGTGTTTTGCTTAACGGAGTCTTTATTCTCTCTTCCTTCCCACACCCCCACCCCCACTTCCAGAGGGAGATGGAGCAATTGTGGTGCAGCCAACATCAGCCACAGAAACAACCCAGCTGACCAGTGACAGTCACCCCAGCTACCACACTGAATGATTTAATTTAACCGAGTTTGCTCTTGTAATTAAAAAATATATTTACAATTCATTTCAACACTGGGATAGTTAAAGCTATAGATAGAATTTTCACAAGATGTCATGCCCTGTCGAGAGCAGCCACCAACATTGAGAAGACCACCTTCCCTTATCATGCCTTTTGCCACTGTAATTTAACGTCACAACGAAGTACTGTAGCAAACAGTATTTAAAGCCATTTGACACTTTTATTTTATTTACATATTGTGATGTGTGAATGGAATGACGTCATGTAATTGTTGGTTAATAATAGAATCGGTGCACATAAACTACCACATAAATATCTAAATATGGCTAGAAATTCAGTGACAGTCATGTTAACCTGTAGTTTTATTGGCTTTTGTAGAATGTTGCCAATAATGAGTTTGTTTATAGTGCTTTTTTTTTAATTTAATGGGGAAGCAAGTCAAAAGTGGTAAACTTTGTCTTTGTCATTGTGTTGTGCAATCACGAGATGTACTCGACTGGAATCAGTGCGCTATCCACATGAAAGGAGTTCTCAGTTATGGTGAAATGGCCAATGCAGCTCAGAATTACTGCCCATTGTTGGTATAATTAAATGTGGTATTTTGAGATGGTTTCTCACTGCCAATTTCTGACATCCATGTAATATTCAAATGGATAACCCTCCCCTCCACCCACCTGAAGGGTCGATTTGTTTAATACTGCGTTGCCACAGACTTACAGGAAAAAAAAATCATGATTTAGAAAGCATTCAAATATTTTTACAGGTAAAATAATAAACATGGTAGTACTATTGATTAGAGAGCCAGTATAACCATTGTAAGAGTAGGTTTGCTTGAAATTGTTTACACTTCCATGATTTATTTCATTGTTAGAAAAGATGAACTTTTCTAAATGCATTTTCAGATTAATTACTTTGACAAATACAGGTTCAAAGAGGTGGCTCTTAGCAGCCCTATAAACCACTTCTATAATCAATTAACCCACTTTGTGTTAATTTTCTTTTTCGCTGTGGTACTCGAGTAGTAGTGAACCTTAAAGTGCAAGGTATTAACTATACAATGAAGAAACAATTGAGCAAAGGCAGCAAATTGCTAGAGTCCAGAATTGGCTAATAATGATTTATTAAGGTTCTTCTTTCTCCAAATATTGAGATAATTTCCAAAAGGTTTTTAATTTCTGTGACCAGGGTTTGATCCCTGCCCAGGATGGAGGTGACATACCCATTTTCTGCCTTTTGCAAACGTCCTGTGGTTGTTTTTTTGTTTTACAAAGTAACTGGATGAACATGGATACCTTCAACTGAATTATAGTGGCATAGATCTAACGCTGCCTTGAATGCAGTGTTGGAAGAAACTGATTGACAAACTTAATTTGACAACTACTGGAAGTGTAGAATAGTATAATTCATGCTGAACATTAAGGGGCTGGGGTTTATTGGCGTGGCAGTCTTGAGATAACTGGGAATACATGTTGGTTAAAATTATATTGTGATTGGATTGCCATCAGCTTTGATAGTGGAAAGCTTTGAATTACATTAACTGGCAGTTTTAGAAGTGGACCAAGTTTTAATGTTTTTAAGGGAAGAAATTCATTTACAGTTCCTCCATTTTGCTAGATTATAAATTCATTTCCTTCTTTGTTCAATTGTTGCGATTGAAACATTAGACTTGCTGCAATTATAAGGAATGGTTGTATTGGAGCACCCTTACCTTTTAAAGAGAAGTTAATGAAGAAATGCCTAAATGCTTTTTTTAATATAAAGTTATGAAGTTGATTTTGTCAATTTTAGTTTACTCATTGAACTGCATGGTTCTTTCTGTTACCGTTCACTCATGTTTCCCATCAAAGTCAATGCTAACACGTATATGGTGTGATCCTTAGCTTTCATGGTCCTTTGGTTTGTAAATTATATATTATATCTACGCTTTGAGGCACACAAATTGCAATATTTGAAAATCGCACCCTAACCATTGTTAAATCAAGTGTACTTTTGAAAGAGGTTTTTTTCCCAAGTCCCATTCCATGCTGAACCACAAGTGTTCACTAATTCACTAATTGTTGAATTTGTGGCAAGGAAGGTAGGAAAGCCTAAGATCAAAAACAAGTTTTCAGTCAGTGTAGGGTGATCTAAACAGAATGGTAGCAATTAATTGATAACAAGAAGACAAATGCAGCTCAAACATCAAAGGTGATGTCAATTTAATTTCAAAATTATGAAGAATTTTCATGTTTAGGATGGATAGATAATTCAATGTTATTGCACTGAATAGTTACTTAATTTATATAGAATCTCTAAATAGACAATCATCATTTGTGCTACAATTAGCACTTTAGATAGTATGCTGGATAAATGTGAAATTGGTTTACTGCAATTCATTTGTTACCAACCCAAATTTTGTGTTTTTGAAGGCTCTATTATTTGTATATCAGTGTTTAAATCATAAGGATTATATTTTGTCATTTTTCAGTCAGAAAGCATTAATGAATAATTATTTTTCCTTTAACATATCCTTAAATCTAATATTGTTCCCATGGTTGAAAAGAAACGATGAATTATTGAATTTTTATCCTAACCTCCATTTTATCTACTTGAGCCTGATTTAACATCCAGTTTATTTCTTAACTATACTTCGTGATAGCATTAAGATTTTCAAAAAGTGGTTCTGATATTTACTCCTTTCTTCAACATGCATGCAAACCTCATGAGCTGATGTGCAAATCACTGAAGTAGTTCTGCCCAAGAGTGCATATGTAAAGTCTGTAGATTTTTTTTCACAGTTGACATCTGAATGAATACCTTATTACAATTTACGATACAATACAATAAAACTTTATTCATCCCCGGAGGGAAATTAAGGAAGTGAAAGCCGGTTTCAAGAAATTACATGAACGTATAATTGAGTTGATTGAGCCAGCCAGATTGCTTGATTGATTGGTGGTGTAATGCCCAAGGTAGAATAATATTTGTGGGCATCACACCTATGGAATTAAAAATATATGCCGTATCTGATTTAAGGGACAGAAATAGAATTAATATTCAAAACCAGTAAAATTAAGAAATACTTAACCAAGCTCGCTCTCCCTGGTGGATAACTATCTAAGCTTTCCTTATTTGATTATTCTACAGAATAGAACTTCCTACTCTATCCCCTATCGCTTCATATTTGCAATGGATTGATGGCTGCAAACTTTGTAGATCTTTTGATGCTGCTGGTTCTTGAGTAAAAGATAATTTCTATTTTCTATGCTTGAGAAGTGTTAATGTGGTTGAGGCATGGCAATTGGCTTACCATTTCCATTTTCAATACAACTTTCAAAGCTATGCCTGCAGAATCATGAATGTATTGACCCCAAAACTCCTTGTCCCAACTTTAACATACATTCCTCCATGTTCTGATATTTACCATATAAAACTGGTATGGTAACATCAACTCCATTTTTTTTTGTATTGTGAATAACTTACTTATCAAAATGAAAGTTTTATCTGTGGAATTTGCAATGCTAGCATAGCTTGGGTTGGTCAAGTAGATAAGTGTCTCATCAGCCACACAGTAATAATGCCTATTCCAATAATGTGCAAATGTAAGGCTAATGTAAAATTTAATTGCTTTGTTCTGTAATGAATCTGGGTGACCTGTACACACTGTATAGAAGTCATTTGTTTTTCTTTTTAATGATACTTCTTGTAAATTATGTTCCATTCATATGGTTAGTTTCATGAGCGAAGTTTATATTTGGTATTATAATTTGAATTAAACTACCTTTTTTAATAACTATTGGTACAGTGAAGGAGAACAGTACTTTACAAGTTCATTGGTTTATGAACTTAAATGATTCACAGAATCTTGCAATACATTTAAAGCATTCCCTGTTAGACTTCAATTATATATAGTGATGTGTGTCTGAACAAAGAGGACAGATGCTGTCTGTAGTTTTGGATTTTCTGGAAGTTCTGTGTTTCTGGTCATTGTAAAACACAGTGACCCAAGGTACTGTTCAAATCCACAGCATGTTGAAACCCACTTGATTTCTCCAATGGTCAAACATTCACGTGGTTTTGAATGCTATTAAAAATTGTTTTTAGTTTAGTATATTTAGTTGTCCATCGTTGCAAGTTGCCATATTTAGTTTTAATTTAATATGGTTTCAATTTAATGACCACTGCTGTTTCTGCGGCACTACAACTTTGAAGATAGAATTCAGACTTGCCATTTTTGTAAACAATTATTTTACTAATGGTGCAAGATAAAATGCCCTATTTTGTTAAACATTTTCATAATAGTGACTAATTGAGGGAAAAACAAAACTGGATAGTGAAACAACTCTTGTTTCTATTACATCGAATGTTAATGCTTCTGTTGTTTTGTTTCCCCACTGCACCTACTAATTCAGTGTCAAGCTCCAAGTTGGATTGTGAATGTGTTGTCTAAAAGTCAGTCTGACATACCAGAGATTAATTTTGTCTTAGCTAAATAAAACAGAGATACCTTAACATACTTTTCAAATGTGATGCATTGCCGAAATTTACAGAAATGCTTTTTATCATTCAGTACATTTGTTGTGCCAGTCATCAAATGAGCGTATCATATTATTTTTAAAAACTACTACAATTGAATAATATTGCAATTTATTTAATGCACATTGCTCTCGCATGTTACAGGAATAACACTAAACCGACTGAACAATAAATAATTTGAGAAACTTGGATTTGGCTGCAGGTAAAATATTGTAACGCCAGAATGCATTGCGTGAACTGTCTTCAAAATTTGATAGACTCTTAAAATTCTGATTATTAGTGTAAAAATAGAATCAAATATTGTTATGCAACCTTTTTGGTATTCTTAAAAGGACCATAGTTGAAATTCTATGTAAGTAGATGTGGTTATGTTAACTACAGGACTTGAAGCCCATGGACTCCTGTACATACAATAAATTGTAATGTTTTTAGCATGGTTATTTATGTACTGTATTGCTGAAAATCATTGGTAATTTATTTGATTTGCAGTTGTAAAATAAATGTTTCCGACGCTTAAAACACTGGCTGTGTACATTTGCTTTATTTGTGTGCCAGCAGGCTTCTATATTCCAAGATTTTGGTTGTATACTATAGTTTTGTGCATTGTTAAGTCACTCCTCTGACTTTTTTTTTTTGCTTTAGGATTGATAGAGTAGAGATTGTGTAGCTAGTTATAGATTCATTTAAAAGTTTCAACGAGGTATCATTTTGCACTCATTAATCCATCCTATTATTCTCTCTACAGGAATTTCTTGTAGACATTTGAGGAACCACGGGGAAGAAATGCTTCTAGTTTCACATTTCCATGTAAAGACCAAGCTTTGTGGCATGTAAATAATCTTTGCAGTGGGTTTTGTGATTTTCTGGATTGGTTATTTGGAATGGAATACGGAATACTTTATTGTCACGTATCAAGTCACAGTGAAATTCTTTGTTTGCATACCCAGGGTATGCAAATAGTTGCCACATAAAGGGCTCAGACAAAGTTACAAAGTACCCCTGCGGGCGCATCCTTTGTTCTCCCCAGCAACAGGTCCTCCATTGTTCTTCATTATTTCTTGATACTGCTGCTTAAACGTGTGTAGTTCAGCATTTGATGCTTAAGAAACCTTGACTATTAAGATTCAGAAACTTGCTGAAATTGAACTGAAAATATGCAGTGAGAACAACACCATCACGGATCTTGGTGAGCAAATGATATCTCAACCAATGCTGAATGTTTTGTCTAGTTTAGGGATGCAGTGCAGAAACAGGCTCTTCGACCCACCGAGTCCACACCGACCAGCGATCCTCGCATATTAACATGATCCTACGATATGATAGGATAGAACTTTATTTGTCCCAGGAGGGAAATTGGTATGCCAACTGTCATAAAACACAAGATACATGAAACATGAAATTAAGTGACAAGTGGAAAGGATTGGGGATGTGCAAGGTTGGGGGTGGGGGGAGGAGGGGAGTCGATCTACCCCATGACAGAAGGGGGAGGAGTTGTACAGTTTGATACCTCCAAAGACGTGCAGGTATGTAGGTTAATTGGCTGGGTAAATGTAAAAATTGTCCCTAGTGGGTGTAGGATAGTGTTAATGTACGGGGATCGCTGGGCGGCACGGACTTGGAGGGCCGAAAAGGCCGATTTCCGGCTGTATATATATGATATGATATGATATGATAGCCAGAGGGAAGAAGGATCTCCTGTGACGTTCTGTAATGCATCTTGGTGGAACCAGTCTGTTGCTGAAGGTGCTCCTCAGGTTGACCAGTGTGTCATGGAGGCGGTGGGTGGTATTGTCCAAGATGCTCTACAGTTTGAGGAGCATCCTCCCCGCCAAAACCACCTCCCATAAATCCAACTCCGCCCCCCAGGATGGAGCCAGCCTTCCTCATGAGCTTGCTAATCCTGCTAGGGTCCGCGGCCTTTGCCCTGCTGCCCCAGCGCACAGCAGCAAAGAAGATGGCACTGGCCACTGCCGATTGGTAGAACGCCTGCACACACTAGGAACAATTTAAACTTATACCAAGCCAATTAACCTACAAACCTGTGCGTCTTTGGATTGTGCGAGGAAACCGGAGATCTCGGAAAAAACCCACTCGGTCACAGGAAGAATGTACAGTCTCCGTACAGTCAGTACCCATAGTTGGGATCAAACCCGGATCTCTGGCGCTGCAAGCGCTGTCAGCAGAAACTCTACTGCTGCTCCACTGTGCTGCCCCTGATTGACACATGTAGCAAGGATTGAATTCAGAGAATCAATTTCCACTCACTGCCCATTCAGAGGTAACAACAATTTTATTTTATACAACCACCCTAAATCAAAAAAACAATTTTAAAGTTCGGCATTAAACTCTCTTAATTGTTTGATCAGTTGGCAGCTAATCACAATTGTAACAAGATTCTTACTCTGAAAAATACCAGGCTAGATTTCTGTGTCAATTTATTGTCCAATGCCCAGCCAAAACAATTCTGTATTAATGGTAGAAACATAATGTGGGAGTAACTCAGCGGGTCAGGCAACATCTCTGGACAAAAAGGATAGATGATGTTTCGGGGCGGGACTCTTCCTCAGACTAAAAGTCGGGGGGGGGGGGTTGGCAGGGTGAAGAGCCGGAGGCGAGCAAAGACCAGGATCAATTTGGGCTGGCAACAAATGACCTTTGGTATGGAGGTGCCCTGGTAGGCCAATTGTTGGCTAGGGAAGATGTGATGTGGTACAATGTGGTGAAATGTGAGACTGGTTAAATGGCTAGGGTGGAGGAGGGACGAAAGGGATGGGCATGTTAGTAGAAGTTACTTAAAATTAGATTTTCAACATTCATATTTATAGAACATAAAGCATTCATACAACACAAAATGCTAGAGTAACTCAATGGGACAGGCAGCATCTCTGGAGCATGTGGACAGGCAATGTTTAAGATCGGGCCCCTCCTTCAGGCATGACATGGATTAGCAACATTTCTGGTTGGAACCTTCTTCAGACATCCTGACCTGAAACGTCACCTATCCATGTTCCCAAGAGATGCTACCTGACCCGCTGAGTTACTCCAGCACTTTGTGTCCTTTTGAGTAAACCAGCATCTGCATCAGCATTCTTGTTTCTACACTTTGGGGACAGAATTTCAGTCACAGGATTTTCAAACGCACAGCCCTTTACAAAAGCTGTAAGTTTATTTTGTCCCTGGTCAACCAGAGTGCTTGTAACCTTGAGATATTGACAAACAGAAACATTCAAGCTGAAGATTACCAGATTCTATTTGCTGCTCCCTTTAAACTTACTGGGTTCACTGAAAATTACTCTATACTATTGTGAAGGAAGGAACTGCAGATGCTGGTTTAAACCGAAGATAGACACAAAAAGCTGGAGTAACTCAGCAGGTCAGGCAGCATCTCTGGAGAGAAGGAATGAGTGACATTTCCAGTCGAGACCCTTCTTCAGACCCTCTCTCCAGAGATGCTGCCTGTCCCGCTGAGTTTCTCCAACTTTTTTGTGTCTATACTGTTGTGATATGTAAAAGGAAAATTGTGCTGGGGTATTAATAGCAGCAACATCCAACGGTCCAGGAATTTCTGCTATTCAGCAGCACCAAAACCTCATGGGTGCCGGAGCAGTTTTATTTATGAGAAGATGATAAACCACAATTTGAACATTAACATTTCCAAATGCTTTAAGGGTTAATCCAGACTGAAAAACATGGTTGCTGCTGCTTTCTGCATTTGTTAGCGTTATGGACTGACAGCCCACAAGATCAGAGAAAGAAACAAGATTTGATTTCCTTTAGATCACAGCCTAATTTAAAAGTTTTTTAAGAACCTCCTGTTGCTTTCTCACCACAGACTGGGATTTGAAACTTGTGTAAAAGCTATCTAAATTGTGTAAGAGTCTAACCCCTTTAATATTGGTTTCATTTGGAGTTAAACGTTCTCAATACAGGTCTGAGTAAGGTCTAAAACCAGTGAGCTTACTTGTCATGAAGTTAAATGTTTTTGTCCCTTGTGATATGAATGAAAGTAACTCGAGCAGAGTGTTTCTTAAACACTATTCTAGACTTTTCATATATGGGCAATGGCATGTCGTCTTGCTCAACATATGATGCCTGTGATTTAAATTTAAACATAATGACAGATCGAGGCACAGCAACGCACCACGAAGCTTTTAATTCCATACCTTTGCTAAAAATATTTATTTTAAGGGGGAGAACCCGAGAGAGCAACAGGAAAATTTACTTGCTGAAGGCCACGATTGTGTATTGAAGTCTTCCTGCATAATCGGTTCCTTGTCACGTCGATCCCAATGGAGTACAGTTCAATATACAGGGATTTGCAAACCATGGATAATCTGGAGAAACAGCTAATTTGCCCAGTATGTCTTGAAATATTTTCAAAGCCTGTTGTGATATTACCGTGTCAACATAACCTCTGTAGAAAATGTGCCAATGATATCTTTCAGGTAAGACATACTGTTTGAAATTAAAAACTCTGAAACTAAGGATTTCTAGGATGTTGTGGTTTTTTAGACTAATATTTACCTGTCCAAGTCAGACACCATTTCTGGGTGGAAATCCACTATTTATTATTCTTCATAATAATTGTTCAGGATTTCTTAAGTCTCTTGGTGATGCATGTTATTAACCTAATGGCAGGTTTTCATGGTATAAACATCTTTTACCTATAGGTTTAAATATTTCCATGAATAGGCTCCTATTTAATAATGTTCATGTATCTGAAACCATTCCAAATTCCACTGAGAGTGGTAACTTGGCCCAAATGCCTTTCACCCAAATGCCTTTGCTACATTCTCAGTCAAGCAAGGTTTTTATTCCTGATGGGTGACGCAGCGATAGAGTTGCTGTCTCACAGCGCCAGAGACCCGGGTTCGATCCTGACTATGGGTGCTATCTGTATAGAATTTGTACGTTCTCCTTGTGACCGCGTGGGTTTCCTCCCACACTCCAAAGACGTGCAGGTTTGTAGGTTAATTAACTGTAGAGGACCTACTACAATTGTACAGGGCCCTTGTGAGACCGCACCTGGAGTACGGTGTAGTTTTGGTCTCCAAATTTGAGGATGGATATTCTTGCTATTGAGGACGTGCAGCGTAGGTTTACTAGGTTAATTTCCGGAATGGCGGGACTGTCGTATGTTGAAAGACTGGAGCGACTAGGCTTGTGTACACTGGAATTTAGAAGGATGAGAGGGGATCTTATTGAAGCAAATAAGATTATTAAGGGGATGGACACGTTAGAGGCAGGAAACATGTTCCCAATGTTGGGGGAGTCCAGAACCAGGGGCCACAGTTTAAGAATAAGGGGTAGACCATTTTGAATGGAGATGAGGAAAAACATTTTCAGTCAGAGTTGTGAATCTGTGGAATTCTCTGCCTCAGAAGGCAGTGGAGGCCAGTTCTCTGAATGCTTTCAAGAGAGAGCTGGATAGAGCTCTTAATGATAGCGGAGTCAGGGGGTATGGGGAGAAGGCAGGAACGGGCTACTGGTTGAGAATGATCAGCCATGATCACATTGAATGGTGGTGCTGGCTCGAAGGGCCGAATGGCCTACTCCTGCACCTGTTGTCTATTGTTAATTGGCAACGTTAAAACTAAGTTGTCCCTCGTGTGTCGGGCAGCGTTTGCTGGTTGTCATGGACCCGGTGGGCTGAAGGGCCAGCTTCCGCGCTGTATCTCTAAAGTCTAAATATACCCCGTGATTCTTATACATGTATAAAATCCAGCCCTGGAGTGCACTGAGATAGCTCCTCTGGAATATTCTGGCAACATCTTGATCATCTCAAGATTTAATATCCCCACTAATGGTTATCATGCCTTCAGTTACTCAGACATAACATTTGCTTCTTAATCCTCACTACCTCTCTTCTATCTCAAGAAACTCCTTCAAACTTTTTTCTCTCACCAAGCTTTATTTTTTTAACTTGTCCTAATATCTGCATACGTTCCCCTCGTATTTGATTGACATTTCTCCTATGTTTTGCCACAAGTTTTTTTTAAAATTCTAGTGGGTTTTTATTATTTTATATCCATTCATTTTGAAGGACTTATGCTGAGTTTAATATAGTTCACATGTTTTGAATGACTGGTTGGCAGAATGTGCTTGTCTTTAGTATTAGTGAAATGGATACTTGATTTTGCAACAATTCTTCCAGGGAACCCTTGTTTACCAGATGGTGTGGAGAACATATGTAGTAATAAGAAACCAGTCAGCATGACTTCAATAGTTGGGATACTTTTTTTTTTTAAAAGGAGACAAAATTGCATCTGGGAAGAACACTGTTGTTTATCAAAGATAGACACAAAGTGCTGGAGTAACTCAGCGGGTCTGGAGAAAAAAGATGGGTGACGTTTTGGATCGGAACCCTTCTTCAGGCCTGACCCGAAAAATAGGTTTGAAGAAAGGTCTGGACCCGAAACGTCCTTTTTCTCCAGAGATGCTGCCTGACCTGCTGAGTTACACCAGCACGTTGTGTTTATCTTTGTTATAAACCAGCATCTGCAATTCCTTGTTTCTACTGTTGTTTATCTTTTATGAACCCGTTTTATTAAATGTAAATCATAGTTGACAAATGTTTGAGTTCAATGAAGTAACAAAAGGTGGATGTACACTGGGAGTTTCAAAAGGCCTTTAAGAATGTGCTACGTAACAGACTTGTTTGCTAAATCAAAGCTCATGGGATTAAAGGGGTATTAGCAGAGTACATGTGAAACTGGTCATAAGACAGCTAGCTAGCTAGCAGAGTGAAGCTGAACGGTTGTTTACTGGAATGGGAGGGAAGTGGAGAATACTGCCCCCAGTGTTGGCTGCTGAAATTACTGCTCACAGCCATATGAATAGCTTGAACTCCAGCCAAAATATCAACATTTGCAAGTGAGACAAACTTGGAAATGGGATGAAGAGTAAAAACAGAAGCACATCAAGTATCCAAGGGTTTATGTGTAACGTGCCCGTGGAGTCTTTAACATTTCAATCAATTCCAAGCCCTCAGATCATTGTTTTCCAAATGTAATCCAAAGTAGTTTTCGCATTTAGACTGAAGAAGGGTCTCGACCCGAAACATCACCTTTTCCTTCTCTCCAGAGATGCTGCCTGTCCCGCTGAGTTACTCCAGCTTTTTGTATCTACCTTCGGTTTAAACCAGCCTCTGCAGTTCCTTCTTCCACGTAGTTAGCATTTAGACACCAAGAACTGCAGATGCTGGTTTACAAAGAAAGACACAAAATGCTGCAGTAACTTAGTGGGTCAGACAACGTCTCTAGAGAACATGGATAGGCAATGTTTCGGGTCGGGACCTTTCGTCAGACTGATTGTAGTAGGGGTAAGGAAGTTGGGAGTGGTGTAGAGGTGGAACAAACCTGCCGAGTGATAGGTGGATACAGATGGACCGGGGGGGGATCATTGTCAGATGGGTGGACAAAGGCCACTAATGAAAAGACAAAACGTGTGAGATAAAGCATAAGCAGAGAAGAGGTGCAAAAAGTGAAGCCAGAGGAAGGAATACAGGTGGAAGGGAATGGACGTTTGTAGGTTTGGGAGAAACCGAAAATCTCAGAGAAAACCCACGCGGGTCTTTGGGAGAATGTACAAACTCCATACAGACAGCACCCATAGCCAGGATTGAACCTGGGTTAATTGGCTTCTGTAAGTGTTGTCCCTCGTGTGCAGGACAGAACTAGTGTATGGGTGAGGTCTGATGGGCAAAGGTCTTGGCTGACATTCCAGTGCAGTGTGGTGGCAGGAAGGGAGCATTCAAAGAAGCTGGCCTTTGGATCAGATGTTCAACCAGGCTTCCATTTGTTCTGCTGGATGGATGTACAAGATCCCCAGTCAGGGAATTTAATCAAAGTAAAACACTGCCGGAACCAGACTTTGAGGTTTCAAGGTTTTATTAACGTGTGCTGGAGCCAGACCTTCCTACAGGTAGTTCAGCGATGTCTTGTACCGCACACCTTAGAACATACAGTATGTATAAGAAAATAACTGCAGATGCTGGTACAAATCGAAGGTATTTATTCACAAAATGCTGGAGTAACTCAGCAGGTCAGGCAGCATCTCAGTCTGAAGAAGGGTCTCGACCCGAAACGTCGCCCATTCCTTCTCTCCTGAGATGCTGTCTGACCTGCTGAGTTACTCCAGCATTTTGTGAATAAATACCTTAGAACATACAAGTCTACGTGACTGAAGTCATGCTTTGGTTTGCATTAGAATACAAAGTACGGAAACCAAGACCAGCCTGATAACCTTTAACCTGCTATTTCCTTTAGTTCATTCGTTTTTTTAATATACAGGGGGTGGTGATCTGCAGCTGCTGATAAGTACATTCAGAATCAGTGAGGGAACATACAGCCAAGCTCAATGGAGTGTACCAAGTTTGTACAAGAGTTACAAGAGTGTACCAAGTTTTAACTCTTGATTTGCCAAACACGAACATTCTACCACATCCCCTGATGCAAATTCAAGGGAGAGCAGTGGAGTTAACCCCAGTGTCCTGATAAATATTTAACCATCAGACCAGATCTCTGAAACATATTGGCCTCATGAGAGCTTACTGTATTTGCTGCTATTTCCTTTAATCCAAGTTTTTTTTTAAGTGAAAGGGGAAAGTTTCAACAGGAACCAGAGGGGCTACGTTTTCACAGATAGGGTGATGAGTATATTGGTTTAGTTTAGAGATACAGCATGGAAACAGGCCCTCTGGCCCACCGGGTCCATGCCAACCAACCATCACCCATACACTAGTTCCACCCTACACTCTAGCAACAATTTAGAGAAGTCAATTAACCCAGGTTCGATCCTGACTATGGGTGCTGTCTGTATGGAGTTTGTACGTTCTCCCTGTGATTGCGTGGGTTTTCTCCGGGTGCACCGGTTTCCTCCCACATCCCAAAGATGTGCAGGTTTGTAGGTTAATTGGCTGCTGTAAAAATGCCCCTAGTGTGTAGGAAGGAACTCGTGTACGGGGATCGTTGGTCGGCGTGGACTTGGTGGGCCAAAGTGCCTGTTTCCCTGCTCTGTCTCTAAACTCAGCTAAACTTACACTTCAGGCTGGGAATTCAACAATGGTTGATACTAAGCTAATGCAACCCCAGGCTAGGATATCATGGTTGCAAAACAAGGGGCCAGCCATTCAGGACTGAGGTGAGAAGAAATTTGTACGACTGGGGATGGTGAATTCTCAAGTTGTCCATCCACGGAGGCTGTGGAACTTCAGTCGCTGGACATTTACACAAGAATCAATCAACATCTGGATTTTATGGGATATGGATAGGCTAAGTGAATGGACAAGGACATTGCTAATGAAATATAAGGTGGATAAATATGAAGTTGTCCACTTTGGCAGGGAAAAAGAAAGATAAGTCTCCTTTTAAGTGGTTAATGGAAAAAGAAATTTGGTGTTCAGAGGGACTTTGTACAAAAATCATTAAAATGAACATGCTGGGTTTGATATGCAATTAGTAAGACATATGATACATTTCAGAAACATTTAGACAGGCACATTGACAGGATAGGTTTAGAGGGATATGGGCCGGTGGGACTAGTGTAGATGGGACATGTTGGGCGGTATGGGCAAGTTGGGCCGAAGGGCCTGTTTCCAGGCAGCACTACACGGGTCTTTATCACTGGGAGGTGTTGGTAATAGCGGGAGGATTGAATTGTCATTAAGGGAATGCAGTGCAGGTCACCAGATTTATTATTGAACTCTCTTAAATGGTGGAAGACTGAACAAAATTGGTGCTCAGAGATTACAAAAAAATCATTGAAAATTAACATTTGATACGGTACGGCCCAATTTGATTAGTACGGGTACCGGAGAATAAGGTTGGCAGGGAAAGATAGATCAATCATGATTGAATGGTGGAGTAGACTTGATGGGACGAATGGCCTCATTATGCTCCAATGACTTCTGAAATTATGAATTGATGCCAAAATCCTTTATACTTTATTATACCCATAAGGGCATAGGAGTAGAATTAGGCCATTCGGCCCATCAAGTGTACTCCGTCATTCAATCATGTCTGATCTATCTCTCCCTCCTAACCCCATTCTCCTGCCTTCTCCCCATAACCTCTGACACCTGTACTAATCAAAAATCTATCTATCTCTGCCTTAGGAAAAAAAAGTATTCCGTTTTGGTTAAGTGTCTGACAAATTGCTTGCCTTACCGACTGTGAATTTTCTATTGCTGACAGTCTCGTGGCACGGCTCTGGGTTCGGGATGTAGTTTCCGGTGTCCAACGTGTCGCCAGGAGATCGTTCTGGACAGGCATGGAGTTTATGGACTCCAGAGAAACTTGCTGGTGGAAAACATCATTGACATTTACAAACAAGACTCCCTGCGGTAGGTTATACTCTTACATAAAGTCAGTAACACTGAAGAAAGATATTTCTTTTTTTTTTGTGCAAACGTCAAATCAATGTTACCGGTTTCTTCCCCACTGTTATCAGGCAACTGAACCATTCTATTATCAACTCGAGGGCAGTCCTGAGCTAACATCTAACTTAATGGAGAACCTCAAACTATCTGTAATCTGACTTTTCTGGGCTTCATTTTGCACTAAACGTTATACCCTTTATCCTCTATCTCTACACTGTAGGCATATTGATTGTAATCATATGTGCATGAGGGAACAGCGGATACTGGCTTAAACCAAAGATAGATCCAAAATGCTGGAGTAACTCAGCGGGACAAGCAGCATCTCTGGAGACAAGGAATGAGTGACATTTCGGGTCCTCTACTTCTTCTTACAATACAATACAATACAATATATCTTTATTGTCATTGTACAGGGGTACAATGAGATTGGGAATGCGCCTCCCATACGATGCAATAATTGAATTAATTTAAACAACAGCAACCCAACGAAACAAATTGTAACAGTTTTAAGACAGATTAAGTGCAAGTAGATCTGTGCCGGATCACTGTGCGATGTAACCATCCGGCTCAGCAGGACCGGTTCATAGCAGCTATGGCCCTGGGGATGAAGCTGTTCCTGAGTCTGGAGGTGCGGGAGTCGAAGGCCTTGTATCGTCTGCCCGATGGAAGGAGTTCGAACAGACTGTTGCAGGGGTGTGAAGAGTCTTTGTGGATGCTGGTGGCTTTTCTGAGGCATCGTGTGTTGTAGATGCCTTCCAAGGCTGGTAGCTGTGTTCCGATGGTCCTCTGAGCTCCATGGACTACCCGCTGAAGAGCTTTCCTTTCTGCCTCCGTGCAGCTGAGGTACCACACAGGGATGCCATGTGTTAGGATGCCATGTGTCTTCATCCTCTTCTTCATTTCATGAGTTACTCCAGCTTTGATTGTAATCATGTATTGTTCAGTTTAATTTATTGTCACCTGTACCGAGGTACAGTGAAAAGCTTTTGTTGCGTGCTAACCAGTCAGCAGAAGAGACCAGGGTAGAAACCTGACTATGGGTGATGTCTGTACAGAGTTTGTACATCTCCCTGTAACCACGTGGGTTTTCTCTGGGTGCCCTGGTTTCCTTCCACATTCCAAAGATGTTCAGGTTTGTACGTTAATTGGATTCTGTAAATTGTTCCATGATGGGACTAGTGTGTGGGTGATTGATGGTCGGTGCAGTCTCGGTGACTCGAAGAGCCTGTTTCCACGCTGTATCTCTCAAATAAACTAAACTAAACTTAGGTGAAATTTCAGGTCGGAATGCTTCCCTATGCATGTTTAGTTTAGTTACTTTAGTTTATTGTCACATGTACCGAGTTACAGTGAAAAGCATTTTTGGTGCATGCTACCCAGTCAGCAGAAAGACTGTACATGATTACAATCAAGCCGTCCGCAGTGTACAGATACAGGAAAAAGGGAATAATGTTTAGCACAAAATGATACTGTTGGACATGCTGAGTTACTCCAGCACTTTGTGTCTTTTCGTGTTAACCAGCATCTGCGGTTCTTTATTTCTACTTTCAACTTAAATGTCCTAATGTTAGTTCAAAAATTGTGGTTTATACTACTTAGTTTGCTATCATTGTGTGAATGATCAGCCATGATCACAGTGAATGGCAGTGCTGGCGCGAAGGGCCGATTGGCCTACTCCTGCATCTATTGTCTATTGTGGCAATGATAGACAATAGGTGCAGGAGTAGGCCATTCGGCCATTCGAGCCAGCACCACCATTCAATGTGATCATGGCTCATCATTCGCAATCAGTACCCCGTTCCTGCCTTCTCCCCATACCCCCTGACTCCGCTATCCTTAAGAGCTCTATCTAGCTCTCTCTTGAATGCATTCAGAGAATTGGCCTCCATTGCCTTCTGAGGCAGAGAAATCCACAGATTCACAACTCTGACTGAAAAAGTTTTTCCTCATCTCCGATCTAAATGGCCTACCCCTTATTCTTAAACTGTGGCCCCTGGTTCTGGACTCCCCCAACATTGGGAACATGTTTCCTGCCTCTAACGTGTCCAACCCCTTAATAATCTTATACGTTTGGATAAGATCCCCTCTCATCCTTCTAAATTCCAGTGTATACAAGATAGCAATTAATTATGATAATCAATGGCATTAATGGAAAAATCCCCAGGTATTTTTAATTATTAGCCGTTCGCAAAGCTTTTCGATCTTTATGCTTAAATTGATTGATCTTTGCAATAAATAATGTAATGATTTTTAACCAATTAATCTAGGTCCACAGCAAAACCGGAACAACCAACATGCGAAGAGCATGATGAGGAAAATATTAATATCTACTGCATTTCATGTGAGATACCAACCTGTTCATTATGCAAAGTGTTTGGTGTACACAAGGCTTGTGAAGTTGCCCCACTTCTAACTGTCTACAAACAACAAAAGGTGGTGACGCATGTTAAACAATCGTTGCTCCAATCTCCAAAATATTTAATCATTTACAGCTAGCCTTGAATTTAAAATTAGAGCTCATTTATGTTGCTTTTGTGTCCTAGTGCAAACTAAGCGATGGAATTGGAGCACTTGTTTCAGCCAATGATGCCATCGAAGCGTTTATCACACATCTGGAAGAAACTAGCAAAAATATTGAGGTAACAATTTACTTGAGTCCGTTTTCCAGCTGACCCACTCTTGGTCTCTAATCCATGCCTTCAGAGATGAAAATGAAGAGAGGATTTGTGAGGATGTTGGCGGGACTCGAGGTGCCTGAGCGTCTGGGAGAGATTGGGCAGGCTAGCAACGCTATTCCTTGGGGTGCAGGAGGCTGAGGGGTGATCTTGGGAAGGTGTGTAAAATCATGAGGGGAAGAGATAGGTGAATGCAAAGAGTCTTCTTTGCAGAGTAGCGGAATCAAGAATCAAGCAGGAGAACGGGTTTGAGAGGGAAAGGTAGAACAGCCGTGATTGAATGGCGGAGAAGACTTGATGGGCCGAATGGCCTGATTCTGCTCCTATACTTTATGAACTTAGGAACGTGAGGACATAATTTTGAGGTGAGAGGGAAGGATTCAGTAGGAACCTGGGGGACAAAGCCTTTTCTCACAGAGTATGGTGGATAGACGAAATGTGTTGCCAGAGGAAGTAGTTGAGGCAGATACAATAGTGACATCCAAAAGACATTTGGACAGGTACGTGGATAGGAAGGGATATGGGACTAATGTGGGCAAATAGAACTAGCTTGAATGGGTCATCTTGGATGAGTTGGGCTGAAGGGCCTGGCTCCGTGCCGTATGACTCTATAACTATGAAACAACTGCAATGAAGACTTCCAATTTGGCTGCGCTCGAGAGAGAGAGAGAGAGAGAGAGAGAGAGAGAGAGAGTCAGCGGCTGTCACATCAATCCCCAGAGCAAAATAAAAATGATTAGAGTTTTCAGTTTAGTTCAGAGATACAGCGTGGAAACAGGCCCTTCGGCCGCACAGTGTCCACGCCGACCAGCGATCCCTGCACACGTACACTATCCTACACACACTAGGGACAATTTTACATTTATACCAAGCCAATTAGCCTACAAACCAGTAAGTCTTTGGAACATGGGAGGAAACTGAAGATCTTGGAGAAAACCCACCCAGGTCATGGGGAGAATGTACAGCGAGCACCAGTAGTCAGGATCGAACCTGGGACTCCTGCGCTGTAAGGCAATAGCTCTACCGCTGCACCACCATTCAGTTGCTCTAGAGTGAGACTTAAGGCTCTCAAATTATATCATAATCTGGGCCTTGTTGGAAAAATAATGTAATGTTGATGACACTAATTATTTTTATTCTAGAGCAGAGGGGGGTTACGGTATAATTATGGCTATTAAATCATCTGAAAACTCAGTTACCACTCGTTCAAAGAAGTGTAACCTTTTTTGTACTCAGGATAGTTTATAAATACCTGAAATAGGTTTCAGAAAAGCCTCCCACATTAACAACAGGACCGATGTATTACAGATGAGTCGTTTCAATGCATCGACCATTCTGTTGAAATGTTACGCTAATTGACTGGGATATCTCAGAGCTACTTGTCCTAAATGGGTGTGGCATCGGAATTGCATTAGTGAACCTGTACAAAATATGTTTTGCTTGACAATCTACTGAACCCATTTTGTCTTTCAGGACAACTGCAGAGGCCAAAGGCAAGAACTGTATGAACAATTTGATTCCCTGTTTGGAGTTTTAGAAGGGAAAAAACAAGAGATGAAGCAAATAATCACAAATGAACAAGATGGGAAAATAAGCCAGTGCAAGGCTTTGATAAAAAGTCACAGTGAACACATACAATCCATGTCCAAGCTTGTAGAATCTGTGCTACAGTCAATGAAGGAACCCCAAATGGCAGTCTTTGTACAGGTACTCAAACATTACACTTATTACATTTATCAGGCAAATGAACTACTCATGAACTACTGGAAAAAATCATGAGAGGGATAGAAGATAGACACAAAAAGCTGGAGTAACTCAGCGGGACAGGCAGCATCTCTGGAGAGAAGGAATGGGTGGCGTTTCAGGTTGAGACCCTTCTTCAGTTTGGGTAGAGGCACAGAGTCTCTTGCCCAGAGCAGGTGAATCGAGGACCAGAGGACATAGGTTTAAGGTGAAGGGGAAAAAATTTAATAGGAATCCGAGGGGTAACTTTTTCACACAAAGGGTGGTGGGTGTATGGAACAAGCTGCCAGAGGAGGTAGTTGAGGCTGGGACTATCTCAATGTTTAAGAAACAGTTAGACAGGTGAATGGATAGGACAGGTTTAGAGGGATATGGATCAAACACCGGCAGATGTTTGGACTAGTGTAGCTGGGACATGTTGGCCGGTGTGGGCAAGTTGGGCCGAAGGGCCTGTTTCCACGCTGTATCACTCTGACTCTATGAACCATTTATCAGGCAACTGAACCATTCTATCAACATCTAAACCATTCTATCAACATCTAAAGAGCAGCTGGAACTCACTGGAGACCCTCAGACGAACTTTAATTGGACTTTACCTTGCACTAAACGTTATTCCCTTTATCATGTATCTGTACACTGTGGACGGATCATTTGAATGAATGAATGAATGACACGTATTATCACATGTGATGGCTCACGGTGAGATTCTTTGTTTTGCACACACAAGGTATGCAAAGAGTCGCCACATATAGGGCGCCGACGTAGTATTCAATTTAGTCCCCAATGGGCCCCCTTTATTCATGGTGACCCTACCATGCCGGGTCACCCTTTGTTCTCGGCGGCTTGCCCGACCCCCGCCACTAATGTATAGTAATCATCTATTGTCTTTCCGCTGACTGGTTAGCAGGCAACTAAAGCTTTTCACCATACCTCGATGCACGTGACAATAAACTGAACTAAAATACTTGCAAGTTCTCCGGTCGGGGGAGCAAAAAAAAAGCCCAGTTAATTTTCGTCTTGTTATTTATTTTATAGAATGCAAGGACGCTGATAGCAAAGTAAGTATCCGTGACTATTCAATATTTTAACAATTGAAGAAGCTGGGCTGGGCCCGGTTAGTGAAGTTTCTTATTTCTTATAGAGTTTCAGAAGCCACTGGAGCCTCAGCTAGTGGAGAACTGGAGCAGGGTTATGAAAACATGGATCACTATAATATAGATCTTGAGAAAGAACAGCGACTTCTCCAAGCCATTGGTTTCCTCAAAGGTAAAGATATCTTTCGGTTGAGCTTTGCTTTTGGCAAAGGCAAAATGTGACCTCGTTTCTGTATTGAAAGCAACCCACCTACACTGAGAGAAAACATTGGTCTTTGTGTTGTTCGGTGCGATTCGGCCGCGGGGACTTCCATCCCCTTGCGGGGACTGTGCGGGTCGGTCGGGGACGAGCTGTCTGTCCGTGGGCGTGGGGAAGAGAGTGGAAGTTTTGTTGCCTCCATCACAGTGAGGGGGTGTTTGGAGTCACTGTGATGGATGTTTGTGTTGGGGTCATGTATCTTGTGTTCTTTTTTCTATGACTGCTATGTAGTTTCGTTCGGTACTTCGGTACCGAATGACAAATAAAGCTCTGTTATATACCTGTTATATTACAATACATTACAATACATTGTATGTTGTTCATACCTTACAATACATTACAATCAGTCTGAAGAAGGGTCTCGACCCGAAACGTCACCCATTCCTTCTCTCCTGAGATGCTGCCTGACCTGCTGAGTTACTCCAGCATTTTGTGGATAAATACCTTCGATTTGTACCAGCATCTGCAGTTATTTTCTTACATTACAATGCTAACTGTTTTCAATATCCCAGTCACTTTATTGACCGGCTTTTCTATGGATTGAAATTGTTGTGATACATTATGAGAGACAATGTGAGCAGCAGTAGAGTTGCTGCCTTACAGCGCTTTTGGCGCCAGAGACCCGGGTTCGATCTCGACTACGGGTGCTGTCCGTACGGAGTTTGTACATTCTTTTCGTGACCGCCTCGGGTGTCTCCGAGATCTTCGGTTTCCTCCCACACTCCAGAGGCATACAGGTTTGTAGGTTAATTGGCTTGGTATAAATGTAAATTGTCCCTAGTGTGTGTAGGATAGTGTTAATATTCAGGGATTGCTGGTTCGCAAGGACTTGGTGGGCCGAAGGGCCTGTTTCCACTCTGTATCTCTGAACTAAACCAAACTAAACTAAACTCCTGGTATATGTTGATTAAATTGCTTTTCGATCAAAAGGGTCTGGATCTAAACGATTCATGCATTTGTAGGAAGAAATTAATAATGAACATTCATTATTATACTTAAAATATCATCAGATAATGTTCATAGACAGTAGATAATTGCTTCTCCATCAATCAATCCAATTTATATTGCTCTTATTAAATCTAAAACCAAATTTTTGAAAAACTATCAAAGGTTCTAAATACTTATATATTCAGGACAATCAGAAGTTATCATTGATTTCAAACTTTTTTCAAGAGAGTCAGGACTGTTTAATTGTCATATATACTGACAACGGAACAATGAAATTCTTACTGCAACAACTTAACATATCTGACAAAGCACGACACATGAGTAAAGTGAAGGTACATAACTACATGCATGATACCAACATTATTCTCTTAATAAAATTGGTTTATCTGAATCTTATTAAGTGCTAATACCAAATTTGTTGATTTAAAGATGAAGAAAAATCAGAGACAGGAAATGAAGAGGCTGCAGCAAATGGAAAGGAGGATTGTGAAGATGAAGATAAATTCTCAGAATTGCCTGCTACTAATATTTCAGAAGTTTTTGTTGATGTCCCTGCCCTGGAAGAAAACCTTTCTTCATCCTCAAAGCCTTACCCTGGACTTCCTGATATTGTAGGTATGGTCCCTGCCATGGAAGGTGTCAGTGCGGAGCGCTTTGGTATTGTGGGTGATGTTCCAGAAAATGAAGATCTGGGTGCTGAATCTTCAGGTGCTGTGAGAAACACTCCCGAGAGGGACCTCCGAGCTTGGCCTTCCAAAGCTGATGAAGAGGTTTCTGCAAAAGATGAGTTCATTATGGAGTTTGGAGGAGCAGGGGATGAGGTCCTTGCAGAGGATCCCAATGGTGAGTTCTTCAATGCTGTTGAAGACATCCCTGAAAAGGAAGACCTTGGGGATGAATACTCAGTTGTCGGGATTGGAGCCTGTGAATACAAGGTCCTCAATGGAGAATCGCCCATTGGTATTGAAGAGCTCAAGGTTGAACCCTTTGCTGTGGGTGGGATCCTTTTGAATGAAGAACCTGGTACTGAGTCTAATGGTGTTGGGATTGAAGCTCCTGAGGAGCAGGCAAGGGCAAAGACTTCAGCTGCTGGAGCTGGTGGTCTGGAGAGGAGAGAGTCCAGCATTGAGCCTTCAAGTTCTGTAGTTCATGTCCCTGGAGGTCAACCCAATACTGAGCCATCTATTGGTGTGGATGGCATTCCTGCAAATGAACTCTGTGCTTTGTCCGGTGATGCCTGGGATGAAACTATGGAAGACCATCCCAGTGTTGAGTCTTTGGTTGTTGTGACTCTTGGAAAGAAAGAGCCCAGTCTTCAACCTTTAAGCTCTGTGGTTAATGTACTTGAAGATGATCCTAGTGCCAAGTCTTCCACTCATCTTGGAGAAGATCTTGTAAAGGAAGAGGTCAGTGTGGAGTCTGATGGCGCTGGTCCTGAACCCACTGAAGAGCAGTCTGGTGTCAAGTCTTCAGTTGAACCTCCTGAAAGGAAAGAGTCCAATGTTGAGTTGTCACGTTCTGTGGATGATTTACTTGAAGATTGTCTCAATCTGGAGTCGTCCACTACTGTGAATGAAGTTTATTTGGAGGAAGCACTCAGCGCTGAGTCTTTGGCTTCTGTGTCTGGCAGTCCTGAAGAGAAAGTACCCAGTGTTGAGTCTTCAGTACCTGTGGTTCATGTAGCCAATATTGAGTCCTCCAACCCTGTGGATGACATCCACGAAAAGGAAGAACTTGCCTCTGGATCTTTAGGACCTCAGCTTGAAGGAGATTCCAGTGCTGAGACATGGAGCACTGCAAATGAAGTCCCTACAATGGGAGAACCCAATGTTGAAACTGCAAGCGCTGTGGATGATGTGCCTGAAGAGGAGGTGGTTAATACTGAGTCAGAGGTGACTACAGTTGACGTCCCTCCAATGGAAGACTCCAGTGCTGCATCTCCCCCAGCTGTTGACTGGGCCCTACCAACACACGGGTCAGGTGCTGTGTTTCCAGGTGTTTCGGATAAGCTTCCTGAAGTGGAAGATTCAAATGAGACATTGTGCGATGCTGGTTTTAAAATGGAAGATTGTAATGCAGATATCAGAGGAGCAACAAGAGAAGGATACATTCCCGCAAGTCTGGACCCCACCGATAAAGTACCTGCCGCAGAAGAAATAATGGGTGAACCTTCATGTGCTCCCATATCAATGGTCCATGAAGTCAACACTGCCCCTTCAGGGGCTGATGGAACCGTTTCAGCAGTAGAGCCCATCACTGCCCCCTGCAGACCATCTCTGGAATCAGCGGCTGTATCTCCAGCACCCAGAAGTGAAATCTTCCCAGGCGGACAACCCATAACTCCATTTACAGATGTTGAAAGCAGTAAATTGACACAAGACAACGCTGATGTTGGTCTCTCCAAAACAGCCGTACAACAGGTATGTGTCTCCGAATTCACATTGAATTATATCGGGTACAAATAGATATTGTTAAGAAAGAATTAGCCCTCGGCCATGTTAAATATTAATTTGGAAACTTTTTTTTTTCCTAAGAGTCATGGTAACTTTTTTTAAATTCTCAACAAAGTTTCCACAAGTTGTGATAGCCAATTCCTCCTTTTAATCTCCACCCAAATCCTTCCTTTCTTGACTTGCTTGCTTCCATTTTAATTTTAGTTTTGTTCAGAGACACAGCATGGAAACGGGCCCATTCGGACCCACCGAGTCCGCGCTGACCAACAATCACCCCGTACACCAGTCCTGTGCTGCACTCCAGGGACAATTTACAGAAACCAATTTACCTACAAACCTCTGGAATTTGAGATTTACCCTAAATTATTCACATCTGTATATTGAGGAGCAAAGTCTTATTTCCACACTTGTTCCCTTTGGATAATTCTGTGTCTCTTCCATTCCAGGTCAAAGGGCCTATTCTTGTGCTGTTATGTTCTATATGGTCACCTTTAGAGCTTTGGCATGAATGCTGGTTGTTGGCCCCGCTAGTTATTGTTCATTGTAAAGCTACATGATATGTTTGTTCCAAATATCACCTTACTTTAAACTTAGTCCTTCTGTCAGTCAGCATATGACTTCACATAGAAACATAGAAACTTATAAACATAGAAAATAGGTGCAGGAGTAGGCCATTCGGCCCTTCGAGCCAGCACCGCCATTCAATGTGATCTTGGCTGGTCATCCAAAATCAGTACCCCGTTCCTGCTTTTTCCCCATATCCCTTGATTCCGTTAGCCCTAAGAGCTAAGTCTAACTCTCTTGAAAACGTCCAGTGAATTGGCCTCCACTGCCTTCTGTGGCAGAGAACTCCACAGATTCACAACTCTCTGGGTGAAAAAGTTTTTCCTCATCTCAGTCCTAAATGGCCTACCCCCTTATTCTTAAACTATAGTACTTCTACCATAATTATAACGAAACCCGACTGGATGCATCAGTAGAGAAACTATGTTGCCATGTCATTATTGATGATCGCTGATATTTTGCTTTCTACTCTTGCATTTGGTTTTTCAAGAATGGATTGTTTAGTGGAAATTGCAATGGCAACGGTTTAAAAATACTACAGCTGTTGGCAGTGGTTGATGAAGATACCAAGTTCTATCCAGGTTGGCATAAGTGTGGTTCCTGGCATGTGCTTAAACCTGCCGTTCTGGTTACAAGTCCCAGCCCAAGTGCTGCCTGTCATGATGCACCTGGATCACCATCAGTGGCAGAGACTCTGATACAACCAGAGGCTAGTCCTGTTGCAATTGCTACCAGCTCACCCACTGTGTTAAAAACACCCGGCTGCCAAAATACCGTACCATCGCCCGTATCACAGGTCAGTGAAGAAAGGTTTTAACATCTCTTCTGAAGGAATGGTCATTCTGCATTGTAGAGTTATAGTGTTCCCCCTTGCATCGTGCATTCCAATGGCAAGCCCAGGCATTCACTTGTGCTTTTGTTCAATTTGTCTGCATTCTTGGCAGCAAAGAGCACTACTTGATTTATGGGATTTTTTGCTTGGCTCAAGAGCATTTGGGAAATAATATCTAGCCTAAGAACTGTATCCCCATTAAATCATTATCTGTAGCAAAATTGGATTTGGAAAAAGAAACTTATCCCTTGATTCTCACACTACCCCAAAATATATATCCTCCCTTTCTTTCTTTCTCCCCCATCCCCCCCTGACTGAAAGTAAGTGTGCAGGTACAGCAGGCAGTGAAGAACGCTAATGGAATGTTGGCCCTCATAACGAGAAGATTTGAGTATAGGAGTAAAGAGGTCCTTCTGCAGTTGAATAGGGCCCTGGTGAGACCACACCTGGGGTATTGTGTGCAGTTTTGGTCTCCTAATTTGAGGAAGGACATCCTTGCTATTGAGGCAGTGCAGCGTAGGTTCACAAGGCTAATCCCCGGGATGGCGGGACTTTCATATGAGGAAAGATTGGAAAGACTGGGCTTGTATTCACTGGAGTTTAGAAGGATGAGAAGGGATCTTATGGAGATGTAAAAAATTATGAAAGGACTGGACAAGCTCGATGCAGGAAAAATGTTCCCAATGTTGGGGGAGTCCAGAACCAGGGGCCACAGTCTAAGAATAAAGGGGAGGCCATTTAAAACTGAGGTGAGAAAAAACTTATTCACCCAGAAAGTTGTGAATTTGTGCAATTCTCTGAAAACACAGAAGGCAGTGGAGGCCAAATCACTGGATGAATTTAAAAGAGAGTTTGATAGAGCTCCAGGGGCTAGTGGAATCAAGGGATATGGGGAGAAGGCAGGCATGGGTTACTGATTGTGGATGATCAGCCATGATCACAATGAACGGCGGTGCTGGCTCGAAGGGCCGAATGGCCTCCTCCTGCACCTATTTGCTATGTTTCTATGACTCTCCTCCCCTGAACCCTGGCCAACCTTGCACTGTTTTCTCCCCACTCCATCCCCCTACATTCCTTTCTCTAGACTCACAATTCACCACTTTCCCAAGCCTGACCTTCACAATTCGCAACTCTTTATGCTTTTGGCTCGCACCTGTTTTTAAAAATCTCTGGCCTTTGTCCAATGATCTGCCTATCAAATAACCTCCTCGCCTGTGTTCACCTGTTGCTCTCTGTTCCGCCCCTCTTCTCCTCCAGCTTTCTTTCTCGCTCCACCTGCAATCAGTCTGAAGAGGGGTCTCGACCTGAAACGTCACCTATCCATGTTCACCAGACTTGCTGCCTGACCTGCTGAGTTACTCCAGCGCTTTGTACCCTTCTCTGCTAGAGTAGTGTTGTTTTATGGATTTAAATAAGGTCCATTTTCATTAGTCTGATTCAGTCCTGCATCGAGCCATATCCTTGTGATTTAAAATGACGATTTCCAACCTCCTTGACATTCTTATTGCAATGGACAGATACAGTACACTGCCTGCCCCTACATCCAACAAATTATCTCGTGCAATGGACTGGGACGATGAGGGGTGCATGTTTTAATGGTCCATGCAGTATATTTTTAAAGAAAATCTTTTATTCTTGTGTGGGATTCATGCCAAAGGTCTGGTGTAAAGCCAGAGATTTTGCAGAAAAAATTTAGAAGACCAATTCCAAATCATTATGGAGTCTGAAGAATGGTCTTGACCCAAAACATCACATATTCCTTTTCTCCAGAGATGCTGCCTGTCCCAGTGAGTTACTCCAGCATTTTGTGTCTACCTTCAGTGCAAACCACTGTTCCTTCATGCACTTGTACTTTTCCAAGATTGATTATGGAGCAAATTTAGCTGGATTTTCTAATGAGTTTGCATGCCTATTATAACTGATACAAGAGACGAGAGCCTCAAAATATGGGAATCTCGTATGTTTATATCGTGAAATTGTCCAAGGTTCCCACGTAAGTCAATGAGTGCTCCTTGGTGCAACAATTAAACAGTCTCTGCATTGTCATTTGTCTTCACTGCAATGTACCTAGTCTGGTCTGTTATTCTTCAATAGGCACTAGGCTTCTGCCTTTCATTAATGGCATTGACTATCATTCTTCTCAACTTATGGAATAGGGATGAACTCATGGCTTGTACATGGAAGGGTTGAATGGACTTGAACGATGAAGGTAATATGGGACAATTATTCAAAATATTTAAGTAAATATTAACTCGCAATGCAACAAGTATTATTCCTCTTCAGATTACACTTTAAAAAAATTTAATGCTCCATGCTCTGTCCTAGTTTGAGTGTTAATACTCTTTGTTTAGTGTCCTTATTACTGTGTGGAAACATTCTCTACCATTTTGCCTGCTGTTTGAATATTAATAAATGTTCCATCAGCATCATTTCACAGCTGCAAATTTCACATCAATTGCTATTAATTAAAAGATATAAATGTCAAACTATGGTTTGCTACTAAAGTCGACACAAACTGCTGGAGTAACTCAGCGGGACAGGCAGCATCTCTGGAGAGAAGGGATTGGGTCTCCTGCTGAGTTACTCCAGCATTTTGTGTCTGCCTTCGATTTAAACCAGCATCTGCCGTTCATTGCTACGCACTCTGATTTGCTAGACCCGGGTTCGATCCTGACCGTGGGTGCTGTCGGTGTGAAGTTTATACGTTCTCCCTGTAACCGTGTGGGTTTTTTCCCAGGTGCTCCGGTAAACCCCAGCACGTTTCAAAGATGTGCAGGTTTTGTAGGTTAATTGACTTCTGTAAATTGCCCCTAGTGTGTGGGGTGGGGGGGGGGGGGGGGGGGTGGGGGGGGGGGGGGGGGGGGCATGGAACTAGTGTACAGCTGATTAATGGTTCAATAATTCAATTATACTTTGATGTACCTAGGAATAGTGAAATGCTTTGTTTTGCATACAACTCGATAAAGTCACACAGCTGACCTCACCTGGGTAGTACACAAGACGCCATGTTTCTGGCAGCAACAAAGTTAATCCAACAGTTTTATCCTCTGCTCGCAACGACGAACCGCCCCCCCACACACACCACACTTGGCAGCAGGCGGCCTCCTGATAGGTCCCCCATTGTTCTCGGCAGTCCCTGCTATGATCCCCTTCATTCTCGGTGCCCCCCCTGCTATGTCCCACCTTGTTCTCGGTGCCCCCCATCCTCCCCTGGTAATTCTCAGTGTGGACTCAGTGGGCCAAAGTGTCTCTTTCCACGCTGTATCTTTAAACTGAACTACACTTTACGCTTTAATTGAAGTTACATTTAGAAGAATGAGGTTGGGACCTCATTGAAACACACAGAATAGTGAAAGGCTTGGATAGAGTGGATGTGGGGAGGATGTTTCCACTGGCGGCAGAGTCTCGGACTAGAGGTCACAGCGTCAGAATTAAAGGACGTTCTTTTAGGAAGGAGATGAGGAGGAATTTCTTTAGTCAGAGGGTGGTGAATCTGTGGAATTCATTACACAGAAGGTTGTGGAGGCCAATTCAGTGGATATATTTAAGGCAGAGATAGACAGACTGTTGATCAGTACATGTGTCAGAGGTTATGGGGAGAAGGCAGGAGAATGGGGTTAGGATGGAGAGATAGATCAGCCATGATTGAATGGCGGTGTAGACTTGATGGGCCAATTGGCCTAATTCTACTCCTATCACTTATGACACGACAAACAGGCATGTCTTTGGGTAAGAAAATAACTGCAGTTGCTGGTACAAATCGAAGGTATTTATTTCACAAAATGCTGGAGTAACTCAGTGGGTCAGGCAGCATCTCAGGAGAGAAGGAATGGGTGACGTTTCGGGTCGAGACCCTTCTTCAGACTGAAAAAGGGTCTCGACCCAAATCGTCACCCATTCCTTCTCTCCTGAGATGCTGCCTGACCTGCTGAGTTACTCCAGCATTTTGTGAATAAATACCTTCGGCATGTCTTTGGGTGGTTTGTTCGGAATTGGAGCACCCGGATAAAACCCACACTGACACAGGAAGAACGTGCAAACTCCACGCAGGTCAGGATCGAACCCGGGTCTCTGGTGCTGTGAGGCAGCAAGTCTATCAGCTGTCTCGGTGGTTGAACGAGTCAGTATGGGATGGCGGTTGGGGGTTGACGTTGGGAGTCCAGGCCTAATTCTATTCCTATTCCTTATGACGCTGCTTTGTCCCGCAGGTGGAAAGCCCAGATTCTGCTACGGTAACCACTGTGCAACCTGCAGTGGATCATGAACCGACCACACCTGACTCTTCACGCCACACGTTTTCATTTTCGTGGCTGAACGCCTTTGCGAATTAGAGGAGTCAGAGGATCTTGCAGCTGATGAACGTGAAGATATTAAGCGGTGACTGTCGTTTCTGTATTTGTCGTTTGAAGTGCCATTGTCTGGCGTTAACAATGCAGAACCACGCTGAGGAAAACAGCTTAGTTTAGTTTAGAGATTACAGCACGGAAACAGACCGAGTCCGCGGGGTCCAGCAATCCCCGCACATTAACACACTAGGGACAATTTACACTTATACCAAGCCAATTTACCTACAAACCTGTACGCCTTTGAAGTGTGGGAGCAAGACCGAAGATCTCGGAGAAAACGCAGGCGGTCACGGGGTAGAATATGCCAACATCTGCACAGACAGTACCTGTAGACGGGATCGAACCCGGATCTCCGGCGCTGTAAAGCAGCGACTCCATCATTGCGCCATCGTGCCACCCTAGTTAAGAACATAAGAAATAGAACCAAGCCGAGATCGATCAGTGGGTCTTTACTGCTCCACCGTTCAAGAAGATCATGTGTCATCTTTACTTCCATGGCATTTTCCAGTATTAACTCCATATCTCTTTATTCTCTTACTGTCTAAAAATCATGATCTGGAATACTTTTAGTAGCAAAACCTCCACTACCCCTCTTGGTAAGAGAACTTCAAAGGTCACGATCCTCTGGAGAAGAAATTTCTTTGGAGGCTTATTCTTACTGGAAAGCCCGTTACTTGGAGATGTTGCCCTCGATTCTAGACACCTCAGCCTGCCAGGAGAAACACTAACACTTCATTTACCCTGCCAAGCCCATTAATAACATTACTGTCACAGAGTCGTACAGCACAGAAACAGGCCCTTCGGCCCAACTTACCCATGCTGACCAAGATGCCCCATCTACACTAGTCCCACCTGCTTGCGTTTGGCCCATACCCCTCCAAACCTGTTCTATCCATGTACCTATCCAAATGTCTTAAATGTTGGTATAGTACCTGCCCCAACTACCTGCTCTGGCATAGCCCTTTAAATCTTTCATATCCATGTACCGTATAGTTTAGAGATACAGCGCGGAAACAGGTCCTTCAGCCCACCGAGCCCGTGCAGACTAGCGATCCCCGCACACTTACACTATCTTACACAGCCCCGGATCGAGGGGCTTGGGTCGGCCCGCTGCGGACCTTTCACCGTCCGGCGCGGCCTGGAATGTGGCAACTTCAACAGCCTGACCGCGGGAGAAGACGGCAGGGGAAGAGAAAAGACATTCTGGCCTTCCATCACAGTGAGGAGGTGACTGGAGGAGACTCACTGGGATGGATGTTTCTTTTTTTTGTTTTGTGGTGGTTTGTGGTTGTGTGTGAAATTGCTTATTTTATTGCTCTTATTGTTGGACTGTGGGTGACGAAATCTCGTCCAAAAGACTTGGGTTTTTTTTGGATGACAATAAAGGTAATTCTGATTCTGATTCTGACACTGGGGACAATTTATAATTATACCAAGCCAATCAGCCTACAAACCTATACATCTTTGCAGTGAACTGTCCAAACGTCTTTTAAATGTCGCTGCTTCGACTGCCTCCTCTAGCAGCTTGTTCCGTATGTTCATTACCCTGTGTGTGAAAAAATTGTTCCTCAGGCTCCTATTAAATCTTCCCCCTCTCATCTTAAACCTATGTAATCTGGTTCTTGATTTCCCCACTGTCCATAATTTATGTTTCGGTGAGATCACTCTCCATTCTATACTTTAGAGTAGAGAGCTAATCTGCTTAATCTTTCTTCATACTATAGAATAGATAATCAATCTGCTTGAAGTGGACATGGTCCTTTATAGTTTATGTCATAAATAAAGAATGAATGCTTAAATATAAATCCTCAACAAAGCTCAAGTGTTTTGGCTTTCTCTTTCACAGAATGTTCATTTATTATAAACTAGACCAAGTGGACCCGTTGGGCCCAAACCTCTTCTGCATTGGTGCAGCACCCTCCCCTCCTCCTCCCCCTCCCTCCTCCCCCTCCCTCCTCCCCCCCCCTCCCTCCCTCCCTTCCCCCTCCCTCCCTCCCTCCTCCCTCCCTCCTTCCCCTCCCCCCTTCCCCTCCCCTCTTCCCCTCCCCTCCCTCCTTCCCCTCCCCCTCTTACAGGGTTGATGGTGGGGATACAATGGCAAAGATTTTTAAAGACCGCATGGATTAACTTCAAAAATTGTTCATCCCTCTCTGGCGAAAAAATAAAACGTGGAAGGCACCTAAATGGTGTTAGGTAAACTGTTGGGACTGAAGGCAGATAAATCCCCAGGGCTGATGGTCTGCATCCCAGAGTACTCAAGGAGGTGGCCCAGGAAATCATGGATGCATTGGTGATCATTTTCCAATGTTCTCTCGACTCTGGATCAGTTCCTGTGGACTGGAGGGTAGCCAATGTAACTCCATTTTTTTAAAGAAATGAGGGAGAGAGAATTATAGACCAGTTAGCCTTACATCGGTAGTGGGGAAGAAGATCGAGTCGATTGTTAAAGATGTTATAGCGGTGACAGGATGTTAGATGAGAATGTTCCCGGACAGTCTATGACCCATAGCGCTGTTTAACCCCTATAGCGCTATGTGTAAACCCTATAGCGCTATGTGTAAACCCTATAGCGCTATGTGTAAACCCTATAGCGCTATGTGTAACCCCTATAGCGCTATGTGTAAACCCTATAGCGCTATGTGTAAACCCTATAGCGCTATGTGTAAACCCTATAGCGCTATGTGTAACCCCTATAGCGCTATGTGTAAACCCTATAGCGCTATGTGCAAACTCTATAGCGCTATGTTTAAAGCCCATAGCGCTACGTTTAATGCACATAGCGCTGTGGCGGGTAACGCTATGTTTAAAGCCCATGGCGCTGCAGCTCTTTGTTTAAATTCCCTCACGTTAATGCGACAGTGTTCCATTTAAACCTTTACGCTCCAAACCGGCAGCGCTGTGTGTGTTGCTCGACGTTGTGTATTGCTTTGCGAGCCAGTCAGCGGCTGATAGCGCTTCGTTCCCGGGGGGGGGGGGGTGTTACTGGAATGTAGTCCCCTGCCATTGGTGTAAGAAAATAACTGCAGATGATGGGGGGATGGGGGGGGGGGATACAAGGGCACTGTTAAACAACTAATGATATTTAAAAGCACACTGCACTTTCCAAAATAATGTGGAATAATACAAACAAGGCGAGGCTTGTCATCATTGGGAGGCAATCTCAATGCAGAGAGATATCGAGATGAGATTCTGCAACCAGTGGCAATCCCATATCTCCACAGTCTGGGACCGAACTCTATCCTCCAAGATGACAATGCTCGCCCCCACAGAGCAAGGTTTCTCAGAGACTACCTTCAGAATTTGGGAGTGGAGAGGATGGAATGGCCTGCCAGCAGTCCTGACCTCAACCCCATTGAACACTTGTGGGATCAGCTTGGGCGTGCTGTTCGTGCCAGAGTGACCAACACAACCACGTTGGCTGACTTGCGACAAATGCTGGTTGAAGAATGGGATGCCATCCCACAACAGTGTGTGACCAGGCTGGTGACCAGCATGAGGAGGAGGTGCCAGGCTGTTGTGGCTGTGTATGGTTCTTCCACACGCTACTGAGGCTCCTGTTTATTAAATGAATAAATTGTTAAATTGCCAATATGTCTTGTTTCTTCAGACTTCAATCATCCAATCCACCAAACAACACCGAACAAGAGTCAATGGCAGAATAAGCTGTTTGGCATTGGCAGAGAAGATTTGGCAAATTTTTCATGGGCGCAACCCATATACTCAGCTCTGCTGCTCGTCCCACAAATGCATGTTCCTTACAACTGTGGCACCATTTAAAAGGGAAATAAACAGGCTTTCCAACGGTATAAGATTTATTGCCAAGAAGCATTGTTACAACAAAGAAATAATCTACCAAACACAAATGTCCTTACTTTTTGTGCTATGTTTTTAGTTAGTGCCAAGGCACTATGTAAATGTAGCGTAAGAAGGAATTAGAGAGCAGTGCTGAACTACTATCTATCCCGTTGGTGAACCTCAGACTATCTTTGATCGGACCTTTACCTTGCACTAAACGTTATTCCCTTATGTACACTGTAAATGGGTCGATTGTAATCATGTATTGTCTTTCCGCTGACTGGTTAGCACACAGCAAAGGCTTTTCACTGTACCTCGGTACACGTGACAATAAACTACACTGAACTGCAGATGCTGGTTTACACCAAAGATGGACACAAAATGTTGGAGCAACTCAGCCAGTCGGGCAGCATCTCTGGAGAAAAAGAATAGGTGACGTTTCTGGTTTAGACCCTTTATCAGAACTGTAGATGCTGTTTTAGGATTAGGTTTATTATTGTCATGTGTACTGAGAGACAGTGAAAAAGCTTTTGTTTGTGGGCGATTCAATCAAATAATGCTATATCAGAATACAAACAAGCTAAGTACAAAAGACAGTGAAGAGAAAAATACCAGAGTGTAGAACATACTCTCTGCGATGTAATATTAAACTTTGAGAAAAAAGTTCAATGTCAACAATGAGGTTGGTTGGAGGATCGGGACTGTACTCTAGTTTATGGAAGGGACTAGTTTGGTTTATTTTGTTATTGTCATGTGTATTGAGGTACAGTGAAGAAGCTTTTTTTGTACGCTACCCAGTCATCCAAAAGGGTCTCGACCCGAAACGTCACCTATTCCTTTTCTCCATAGATGCTGCCTGCCCGATGAGTTACCCCAGCATTTTGTGTCTCTCCAAACGACTTTCCACGATCTCAACGAAGCTGCCCACAATGTATAGGTACAGGATAAAGGGGATAACTATAAATTATAATTTATGTGGTATAGATTTGGCCTACTTGTAGGTTTAATCTTGTTTTAATATTATTTGAGATTAAGGGGGAAAAAATGAGATTTTACAGTTTAAAAAAAACAAAACTATCATTTATTGTTTGCCTGGAAATAAACAGAAACATTGCTACAACATCGCACTGATGGCCAATGAATGCAGTGGTTGCATTAAATACTACAGCACTTCTATTTATTTGGCAGAACTAAACCTAAACACCCTCTTGCCCAACACATATGCACACATCAAGTGAATTCAATAGTCAATAGTCAAGTTTATTTGTCACATACACATAAATGTGCAGTGAAATGAAAGATTACCCACAGTCCAACAATAAGAGCAATAAAAATAAGCAATAACACACACAATCACAAACCAACACCAAACAAAAAGAAACAAAAAGTAACATTCATCCCAGCCAGTCTCCTCCAGTCACCTCCTCACTGTGATGGAAGGCCAGAATGTATTTTCTCTTCCCCTGCCGTCTTCTCCCGTAAATTGTAAATGTAACATCAATTTAAAACAATATCATACAAAACTTAGAGGGTTAGTTACACACGATTACTTCCCGATGACGGTTACTAGTGCAAGGACCGTCTCACTCCTGCCTCCACACGACCTACATTTTATTTTTTAAAGGAAAGTTTTTCCTCAGCATGCTTAAAAGAGAGTTAGATAGAGCTATAGGGGCTAGTGGAGTCAAGGGATATGGGGAGAAGGCAGGCACAGGTTACTGATTGTGGATGATCGGCCCTGATCACAATGAATGGCGGTGCTGGCTCGAAGGGCCGAATGGCCGTCTCCTGCACCTATTTTCTATGTTTCTATGCTGGCCAGTTGGCGGTGGGCTGATTAGGGACCGCCGAGCGACGGCGAGTGACTACCACCGACTCATTCTCGATGACAAAACTTACCCGCCTCCCCGACAATTTAATGACCTCGTGTCTGATCTCGGCTGCAAACTTTGTCACCTCTTTAAAACATAATGCCCAACGCCTGTGGTGATGACGTCCAGCTTATTCCATCGCTAAAATTGGGACACAATGAACTGCAGATGCTGGAATCATGAGCAAAGCACAAAGTGCTGGAGGAACTCAGCGGGGGCGGGCAGGCAGCATCGGTGGAGGGAATGGACAACGACATTGTGGGTCGAGACCTTGGCCTGAAGACCACCTTGTCCCGAAGAAAGGTCCAGTCAATAGACAATAGACAGTAGGTGCAGGAGGAGGCCATTCGGCCCTTCGAGCCAGCACCGCCATTCAATGTGATCATGGCTGATCATTCTCAATCAGTACCCCGTTCCTGCCTTCTCCCCATACCCCCTGACCCCGCTATCCTTAGGAGCTCTATCTAACTCTCTCTTGAAAGCATCCAGAGAATTGGCCTCCACTGCCTTCTGAGGCAAAGAATTCCACAGATTCACAACTCTGACTGAAAAAGTTTTTCCTCATCTCAGTTCTAAATGGCCTACCCCTTATTCTTAAACTGTGGCCCCTTGTTCTGGACTCCCCCAACATTGGGAACATGTTTCCTGCGTCTAACGTGTCCAACCCCTTAATAATCTTATACGTTTCGATAAGATCTCCTCTCATCCTTCTAAATTCCAGTCATGACCCGAAACGTCGTCTGACGAATTCTCTGCACAGATGCTGCCTGACCTGCCGCGTTCCCCCAGCGCTTCGTGTTTTGTCCTTCACTAAATTAATATGTTTTAAACCTGTCCAATTACCTTCTTTTGTAATAATTTCCATCGCCATCGCCGAGGATGGCCGCAAGTTGGTCATTGACTTCTTAACCGTGACATGACAAGCTGATGAACTAAATCTGCTCTCTCGGTAGTAATTGTCCAATTAAGCTTCAATTGGTAGAAGGATTGTCGCCGAGAATGCCCTCTTGAAACCGCTTTTACAAATGTAGGTCTCAAGTGTTTACAATAATAGATTATTTACCAATTCGTTTGAGTTTAGTCCAACGCAAAAGGGAAGTCGGTGCCCATAAAGGTAAGTAAATGTTTTCTTCTTTAAAATTAAAAAATCTAGTGGGAAGGAGTACGGTACTCTGTGTCGTGTTATACATAGTCAAAGAGTGATATAGTGCAGAAACAGGCCCTTCGGCCCAACTTGCCCACACCGTGCGCTTGGTCCATATCCCTCCAAACTTGTCCTATTCATGTACCTGTCTAACTGTTTCTTAAATTTTCATTGTTTAAATGGACTAGCTTACAGTCTCCAAGAAGTAATAACTCTTCAGCTTATTTCAAAAGGCTACGAAGTGGACTGCCGGATCTATAATCAGCATTGTCCCGTTTCACGGGGTTTTGATCGGAATCATCAGCGGTCGTTACATTGCGCTGGGCGCCAGCTAAGCGCGGATGGAGACCGGTTTCCAGTGTTTTTATCTCACGAACCCCTTCGCTGGGGGAGAGGGAGGGGATCGCATTTCTAAATGACAGTGTGGAGGATTCAAATGCGCCTTTTCTGATACAATAGACAATACAATAGACAATAGGTGCAGGAGTAGGCCATTCAGCCCTTCGAGCCAGCACCGCCATTCAATGCGATCATGGCTGATCACTCTCATGGCTGATGACCCTAGACTAACTAAATAGTCTGATTGGTAGTCTTGAATAGTTTGGAAAATAAGGCACGGTTATCTAAATTCATTCATATGATGTCCTTACGATGTTCACTTCAACACAGGCGGTTTCATAAATTCTAGGAACAGAATTTGGCCATTCGGCCCGTCAAGTCTACTCCGCCATTCAATCATGACTGGTCTATCTCTCCCTCCCAACCCCATTCTCCTGCCTTCTCCTCATAACCCCTGACACCCTCACTAATCGATTAAGTGGGTACCGAAGTACCAGTCAAACCAAAGACAGACAGGGTGCTGGAGTAACTCAGCGGGTCAGGCAGCATCTCTGGAGTAACTCAGCGGGTCAGGCAGCATCTCTGGAGAACATGGATAGGTGCCGTTTCAGTCAGACTGAAGAAGGGTCCGAGCCCGAAACGCCGTCTGTCCATGTTCTCCAGAGATGCTGCCTGACCCACTGAGTTACCCCAACACTTTGTACCTATCGATGTTCTCCAGAGATACTGCTTGACCCGCCGAGTTACTCCAATACTTTGTGTCTATCTTCGGCACAAAACCAGCATCTGCATTTTGTTTTATTTCTACCCGATAAACCATGTAGTTTGCACCAGTGATTTGGCAGATACATATTTTTTCAGTGGGACAAATCTCTCCGGGATCGGCTGTACGCACATACATCGTGAAAAACAAGACTAGTTTTGAAGAACGTCAAATGCCGATGCAATTTTGCTGTTTTTTTTATTAGTCGAGTAATTAAATACAAACACTAATACCAGAGAGCAGAAATCAAACAATGTGGCGAAAAGTGGTTAATTGTACGCTCTTTAAGGTAACCAGTTGTGCAAATATTTCGCTGCACGTTTAAAACGATGACAATTTATGCTGTGTGGAATGAATTTTGGATTTAAACAGTGTTTTTGACATAACACACGTTACACGACCATCGGCTAACTAACTCTAACGTGTAGACTCTAATAGTGTTGAATTATTTCCCTACGCTCTGCATAATCAGTCTGTTCATCTTGGCTTTTTGGGCCATTTTCTCCGCTCTGGCCATTCCCAGAAATTCTCTCAATAGGTGAAAGGTGAGGTCGAGAGAGTTGGGTTTGGTGTGGAATCTCTTGTAGCGGAGCGAGTCAACTTCGCCACCATTCTGGCCATTTGAGAGTACATTGCCCAGAGTGACCGGGGTCGGTTCCTGCGCCGCGGTCGGGTCCCTCGAGTCTCCCCGTGTTGCTTGAAGTGGATTCTGGTGATGTGGCGACTCGTCACTGTACTCCCACTGTTCGGGTTCCGAGCCCGCTTCTTTGCTGCTGTAGTTATCAACCTGCTTGGTTGATGTGATAGGAAGTGACTCTTTCGCGGGAAGAAAGCCGAGCACGAAGAATGATGTTGCCAGGAATAACGCGTTCATGGTGGCACGATGTGATCCGAGCTCTACAATACAGAAACATCACAAGCGGTCATTACCACAATAGCTTCCCAAACTTCCTATGTAGGAAGCAACCGCAGACGCTGGGTTAAACCGAAGGCAGACACAAAATGCTGGAGTAACTCAGCAGGACAGGCAGCATCTCTGGAGAGAAGGAATGGGAGACATTTCGCGTCGAGACCCTTCTTCAGATTGGTTAGGATACAACTTATAATCGTCCCCGCTTATCACTGATTCCTCTTCAGACCCAATAACAACTTCTTTTCTTTACAACAAACGGCTCTTCTGCACAAGATTAGCCAATTCCTACTACTATCGCTGCTCCCATTGTCCGGGTCGTTTCGTTTAGAGATACGACACGGGAAACGACCATTCGGCCCACCGAGTCCATGCTGTTCACACTAATTCTATGTTTTAATAATATGATGTGTCTATCTTCGATTTAAACCAGCATCTGCAGTTCCTTCCTACACACTAATTCTATGTTGGGCCACTATCGCACCCACACTCAAAGCGATGTTTAGTTTGCGGGACCAGGGGCCACAGTCTTAGAATAAAGGGGAGGCCATTTAAAACTGAGGTGAGAAAAAACGTTTTCACCCATAGAGTTGTGAATTTGTGGAATTCTCTGCCACAGAGGGCAGTGGAAGCCAAATCACTGGATGGATTTAAGAGAGAATTAGATAGAGCTCTAGGGGCTAGTGGAATCAAGGGATATGGGGAGAAGGCAGGCACGGGTTACTGATTGGGATGATCAGCCATGATCACAATGAATGGCGGTGCTGACTCGTACGACCGAATGGCCTCCTCCTGCACCTGTTTTCTATGTTTCTATGAATTAAATCCAAGAATAACTAATGGGATGGGTTGTGTTAATTAAGGCCAAGTTTAGGAAATTGGATCGTTGGTTATATTACTGACTACTTTACATCCACTTTGAACACAGGTCAATGTCGTTGTCCAGAATACTAAGTGCTGGAGTAACTCAGCGGGTCGGGCAGCATCTCTGGAGAACGTGGAGCGGCAATGTTTTTAGTCAGGAAGGATCCGGACCGCAACGTCACCTACCTGCCCGACCCGCTGAGTTACTCCAGCACTTTAGTGCTCTACGCAAGACCCCAGCATCTGCAGTTCCTCGTGTCCACAAACCGACCGTCCGCATCGTTAACAAAATAACGTCATTTAGAACTGAGATGAGGAAAAACTTTTTCAGTCAGACAGTTGTGAATCTGTGGAATTCTCTGCCTCAGAAGGCAGTGGAGGCCAAATCTCTGAATGTATTCAAGAGAGAGCTAGATAGAGCTCTTAAGGATAGCGGAGTCAGGGGGTATGGGGAGAAGGCAGGAACGGGGTACTGATTGAGAATGATCAGCCATGATCACATTGAATGGCGGTGCAGGCTCGAAGGGCCGAATGGCCTCCTCCTGCACCTATTGTCTATTGTTATCAGCTCGATTCATAACTCGCCTATACAACAAAGACTCTAAATACCTGATCACTTGGTTAAAAAAAAACACCTCATCAAAATTCTGGAAAGATAACGTGGCAGTCCATAAAGAAATGTTGACAATTTGATTCATAGAAACATAGAAAATAGGCGCAGGAGTAGGCCATTCGGCCCTTCCAGCCAGTACCGCTATTCGATATGATCATGGCTGATCATCCAGAATCCGTACCCCGTTCCTGCTTTCTCCCCATATCCCTCGATTCCGTTAGCCCTCTGAACTATATCTAATTCAGATCTCTGCTGCCCGTTGGATTTTATTTAGAGTCATTGCCGTAACAAGGGGGTCACAGTTTAAGGATAAGGGGGAAGTCTTTTAGGACCGAGATGAGAAAGTTTTTTTTCACACAGAGAGTGGTGAATCTGTGGAATTCTCTGCCACAGAAGGTAGTTGAGGCCAGTTCATTGGCTATATTTAAGAGGGAGTTAGATGTGGCCCTTGTGGCTAAAGGGATCAGGGGGTATGGAGAGAAGGCAGGTACGGGATACTGAGTTGGATGATCAGCCATGATCATATTGAATGGTGGTGCAGGCTCGAAGGGCCGAATGGCCTACTCCTGCACCTATTTTCTATGTTTCTATGTTTCTAAGTATACCATCGTTCCGTTGGTATAATTCAGCTGCATTACTTACGGCGCGGATCTGCTCCTTTGAAACCTCTTGTCTTTTCTGTTTCTCCGCGATTCCAAATGCTGGGGACAAACGATTCCAAATGTGTGGCAGCGGAACGGCGGCGTTTTATATACAAGTTGAAGTCCGGCAACTTTGAACAACTGTGCCCCAAGTGAAAGCCCAAGGCGCCGGAGCGTAAACCACCAAGCCAATCCCAAAGTGGCTTTTATTTGCCATTTTTAAACTGTTTTACATCAGAGTGACGCCAATCAAACGGCAGAGATCGCGGTCATTGACGTAAGGAAACGTTTCCCAGCCTTTCGAGTCCCGGATAAAATTACTTTCATCGCAATTTCTTAACGGGAGTTAAATTTGGAGCGAGAGGGTTGAATCCGCAAAGCGAGCGCTGTCCGCGGTGCTGAACCGCTCCGGCCATAGAAGTGGGCGGGAAGGAACTGCAGATGCTGGTTTAGACCGGAGATAGACACAAACATAGAAACATAGAAAATAGGTGCAGGAGTAGGCCATTCGGCCCTTCGAGCCTGCACCGCCATTCAATGTGATCATGGCTGATCATCCAACTCAGTATCCCGTACCTCCCTTCTCTCCATACCCCCTGATCCCTTTAGCCACAAGTGCCACATCTAACTCCCTCTTAAATATAGCCAACGAACTGGCCTCAACTACCTTCTGTGGCAGATAATTCCACAGACTCACCACTCTCTGTGTGAAAAAAAACTTTCTCATCTCGGTCCTCAAAGACTTCCCCCTTATCCTTAAACTGTGACCCCTGGTTCTGGACTTCCCCAACATCGGGAACAATCTTCCTGCATCTAGCCTGTCCAACCCCTTAAGAATTTTGTAAGTTTCTATAAGATCCCCCCTCAATCTTCTAAATTCCAGCGAGTACAAGCCGAGTCTATCCAGTCTTTCTTCATATGAAAGTCCTGCCATCCCAGGAATCAATCTGGTGAACCTTCTCTGTACTCCCTCTATGGCAAGAATGTCTTTCCTCAGATTAGGAGACCAAAACTGTACGCAATACTCCAGGTGTGGTCTCACCAATGCCCTGTACAACTGCAGCAGAACTCATGCAGTCTGAAGAAGGGTCTCGACCCGAAACGTCACCCATTCCTTCTCTCCCGAGATGCTGCCTGACCTGCTGAGTTACTCCAGCATTTTGTGAATAAATCTCCCTGCTCCTATCCTCGAATCCCCTCGCTATGAATGCCAACATACCATTCGCTGGGTGACGTTTCGGGTCGAGCCCCTTCTTCAGAGCCTTTCGGACTTCAGGGTCTCGATCCGAAACGTCGCCCATTCCTTCTCTCCACAGATGCTGCCTGACCCGCCGAGTTACTCCAGCATTTTGTGTCTATCTCCGGCCATTGAAGTAACGGTATCATCATCATCAGATAGTAACCGATCGACGTAAACATGGTTAGAAATATGTACTATTGGCGGGTAAGAAAATAACTGCAGATGCCGGTACAAATCGAAGGTATTTATTTCACAAAATGCTGGAGTAACTCAGCAGGTCAGGCAGCATCTCAGGAGAGAAGGAAATTGCCGGGCGTAGTTTTGAATAAAAAAACTATTGAGGGGGAGCAGAGTTACCTCTTGCTATTTTGCTCTGAGACCTGAATCTAACGAGGTCCGCTCTATGTCCTTCCCGCCCACTCCCCACTCACTCATCTTCCCACACCCATATCCTAGCCCCCTGTACCACAGTTCTCGTGTACCCCCCCCCCTCTTCTCCCCGTCTCTGTCCTCTTTCACCCCCCCCCCCCCTTTACCGTTCACCCCTCTTTCTCTCCTTATCTGACGCCCCTTGGTCTCATTTCATCTCCGGCCTTTGTCTCATCCACCCATCTGCTAATCCAATCCCTTCTCCCATCACCCTTACCAACCTATCATTTGCCAGGCTTTGTCCCACCCCCACATCTCTGTTCTAGCACCCCCCCCCCCCCCGCCATCCAAAGCATTTTGAAGCCTGATCCCGACCCGAAACGTTCCCTGCCCATTCCCTCCACAGATGCTGCCCGACCCACCAAGTTTACTTTTAATTTAGTCCAGAGATATAGCGCGGAAACAGGCCCTTCGGCCCACCGAGGCCGCACCGCCCAGCGATCCCCGCACATTAACACCACCCTACACACTCTAGTGACACATTTTACATTTATACCAAGCCAATTAACCTACAAACCTGTAAGTCTTTGGAGTTCCTCCAGCACTTTGTGTTTTGCTCAAGACTCCAGCATCTGCAGTTCCTCGCGTCTGAAATGAACAGAAAGGTCCTTCACTACTATATCCTCTGACCCATCCCTCTGCTCGCTATCACAATGCATTGCACCAACCACAGCTTAATGTGAATATTCGGAGGTGGGGGGTGGCCGAACTGCAACTCTTTCCACACAATAAGAGTGCAGTTGTACCTGAGTGTCCCCAGCACCAGAAAATAACAAGACTCACTGAATAAGGGGGCGGTGGGTTGATAGGAAGGAATTCTCCAGCTTGATCACGTTCACAAGTTATAGGAGTAGAATTAGGCCATTCGACCCATCCAGTCTACTCCGCCATTCAATCATGGCTGATCTCTGCCTCCTAATCCCATTTTCCTGCCTTCTCCCTATAACCCTTGACACCCGTTCTGAATCAAGAATTTGGCTATCTCTGCCTTAAAACTATCAATTGACTTGGCCTCCACAGCCCTCTGTGGAAATGAGTTCCACAGATTAACTACCCTCTGACTAACAAAGTTCCTCCTCACCTCCTTTTTAAAAGAGCGCCCTTTAATTCTGAAGCTGTGACCTCTGGTCCTAGACTCTCCCACCAGTGGAAACATCCTTTCCACGCCCACTCTATCTATGCCTTTCAATATTCTGTACGTTTCAATGAGGTCCCCCCTCAACCTTCTAAACTCCAGCGAGTGCAGGCCCAGTGCTGTCAAACACTCATCATATGCTAACCCACTCATTCCTGGGATCGTTCTTGTAAACCTCCCCTGGGCCCTCTCCAGAGCCAGCACATCCTTCCTCAGATACAGGGCCCAAACCAGCTCACAATACTCCAAATGCGACCTGACCAGCCCCTTATAGAGCCTCAGCATTACTTCTCTATGATGAATCGGGGAAGACAATTCCTCAAAAGTGTTTCTCAGAAGGTATTACTGCACAGGATATTTGAAACTGTGAGAACTATCCCTTCTCTGAAATCTGCTCTCACTCCTCTCTTCTGGGAGGGGTGGGGTGGGTGGGTGGGTGGGGGGGTTGTACAAAGTATAAGGACGTGAATTTACAAAAGGGGGGGTTACTGGTAAAACAGAGTTTTATAAACTGGAGACCAAATGGGTGATTGATGGAAAGATGTGGCATTGAAAGAGGCCCTTCGGCCCACTGAGTCCATGCCGAGCATTGATTACCCATTCACATTAGTTCCATGCATTCCCTCTTTCTCTTCCCCTTCCTGCACACGAGGGGCAATTTAAAGAGGTCAATTAATTTACGAAGCCGCATGTCTTTGAGATGTGGGAGGAAACTGGCGCTTTTAGACTTTAAGATACAGTGTGGAAACAGGCCCTTCGGCCCACCGAGTCTGTGCCTGCCATCGATTATCCCTTCACTAGCACTATCCTATACACTAGGGACAATTTACAGAGACCAATTAATTTCTAGATTTGAATTTATTTTCTACAAGATGAGTTTCTTTCATTAATGGAGTTTTGTTCTATTTTCTGATCTCCATTATCCGGTCTGCCAAGGAATGGATGTTTCTGACACTTTACCAAGTGGCATGTTTGAAATTAGTATTCCCTGGGATATTCCGCTGTTTGCTATAATTTCACTGGAGAATGATACCTGAATTGATGTACTGGGAATAATTAATGAACTCCTGTCAATTAAAACACATCATCTCTTTTTTTCAAGAGAAAGAAAAGTTAAAAGCACGCAAAATGAAGGAACAATCGGATCTGTCAGATTTGTTAGTTGTTCAGGGAATTGTTTAAAGTTGTATTTATTTCAGGAGGGACTGGATGTCTAACATTTGCCCCAGCAGAATGAAAGGCCTCTCCAGAAATGATACAATTGTTTGCGTACAGTGGGCAGTGCAGTTATGAACCATAGGTACAAGGAACTGCAGATGCTGGTTTACAAAAAAAAAGACCCAAAGTGCTGGAGTAACTCAGCGGGTCAGGCACCAACTCTGGAGAACATGGACGGGTGCAAAGTGCTGGAGTAACTCAGTGAGTCAGGCAGGATCTCTGGAGAACATGGACGGGTGCAAAGTGCTGGAGTAACTCAGCGGGTCAGGCAGCATCTCTGGAGAACATGGATGGGTGCCCTTTCAGACAAAGCCTGGCAAGTGATAGGTGGATACTGGTGAGGTTGATGAGGGGCTTGATTAGCAGATGGATGGAGCAAGTGGCAAGGGCTGGAGATGCAAGACAGAGAAAAGGGTGTCAGATGTGGACGGAAGAAGAGTGAAATGCCAAGGAATGCAGGTAGTGTGACAGAAATAAAGTGTAAAGCAATATTGGTGTGGTGACAGAAGAAACTGCAGATACTGGAATCTTGAATGAAAATGCAAACAGCTGGAGCAACTCAGTGGGTCAGGCAGCATCTGCAGAAGCAAATGGTCAGAGACATTTTGGTCCTTCCCATTCCCACACTGACCTTTCTGTCCTTGGTCTCCTCCATTGTCAGAGTGAGGCTAAATGCAAATTGGAGGAACAGCATCTCATATTTTGCTTGGGCAGCTTACAGCCCAGTGGTATGAATATTGATTTCTCTCACTTCAGGTAGCCCCGGCATTCCCTCTCTCTCTATCCCTCCCCCAACCAAGTCACACCAGGTTCTCATTTTCTCCCAACAAATAGCTAACAATGGCCTGTTTCCTTTATCATCGTTACTTTTTTGCATTTATTTTATTCATTGTTCTTTATCTCTCCACAACATCATCTATATCTCTCATTTCCCTTATCCCTAACCAGTCTGAAGAAGAGTCTTGACTCGAAACGTCATCCATTCCTTCTCTCCAGAGATGCTGCCTGTCCCGCTGAGTTACTCCAGCTTTTTGTGTCTATTTTTGGTTTGGGACCCATCTCCAACCATCCTCTTCCTCTTTGGCACTCTCTACCTCTACCCTGCTCCCCTCTCTTCACCTTTTCATTTCCAATTGCCACCGCGACATCACCCATCAAGTCTGAAGAAGGGTCCCAGCCCACAACGTTATCTGTCCATTTCCCTTCACAGATGCTGTAAACTTTACTTTAGACTGTATAGATAAGGCTCCTTGGCCCACCGAGTCCGTGCCAAACAGTCGTCATCCCCGTTCATCAACACTATCCTACACGCACTAGGGACAATATACAATTTTACCGAAGCCAATTAAACATACAAACCTCTACGTCTTTGGAGTGTGGGAGGAAACCGGAGCACCCGGAGAAAACCCACGCGGTCAAGGGGAGAACGTACAAACTCCGCACAGACAGCGCCCGTAGTCAGGATGGAACCCGGGTTTCTGGCGCTGTAAAGCAGCAACTCTACCGCTGCGTCATTGTGCCACCCCTTTGCTGCCTGACCCGCCGGTCAGTTTTGTTTTAATCCTTTCAAAATTGTTAATTTAAACGTTTGTGCAGCCCTGTGTTTGCCACCAGATGGCATGGTACCAGTATATTAGTCAGAGCATGGAAGACATGTCGGTGCAGGTGACTAGAATTCTATTGCCTTCATCCATGCTGAACACCTTGTCAAGGAAGATCACTTGGCAGTCCCACTCCTCAGCTGTGGAAGCCAAGTCAATGGATATTTTTAAAGCGGAGATTGACATATTCTTGAAGATAGACACGAAAAGCTGGAGTGACTGAGCGGGACAGGCAGCATCTCTGGAGAGAAGGAATGGGTGACGTTTCGAGTCGAGACCCTTCTTCAGACTGGTTAGGGATAAGTGAAATGAGAGATATAGACAGTGATGTGGAGAGATAAAGAACAATGAATGAAAAGGTATGCAAAAAAAGCAACGACGATAAAGGAAACAGGCCATTGTTAGCTGTTTGTAGGGTGAAAACGAGAAGCTGGTGTGTCCTTGAATATTCTTGATTAGTATAGGTGTCAGGGGTTATGAGGAGAAGGCAGGAGAATGGGGTTGGGAGGGAGAGATAGATCAGCCATGATTGAATGGCAGAATAGACTTGATGCTCCTATCACTTATGAGCCCTAAAGAATTTTATCTACTACTAGAACAAGTGGACCCGTTGGGCCCAAACCTTTCCTGCATTGGTGCAGCACCCTATTTCCCCCCCCTCCCCTCTCTCCTCAACCCCCCCCCTCCCCTCTCCTCTCCCCCACCCCCCTTCCCCCCTCCCTTCCTCCTCCCCTCCCCCTCCCCTCCTTTTAAACTTTTAAAATGTTAATAACTTAAAAAATATAAGACCGATTTCAATAAAACTACTTGCATTATCACGAAAGTGACAATGGTGAGTAAGGTGGGCCTAAAATTGTCACGCTACCGTGTACCGTTTTGGCTGAATTTCAGTCACAAACAAGGTAACAAACGAGAGTTTTAGTATATAGATAAGGAATGTGTATAGTTGGAATCCCCGAGAATACAAACCCCAAGAAAATAATAAAGGGACTGGGAGGTGCGGCACGGTGGCGCAGCAGTAGAGTTGCTGCCTTACTGTGCCAGGGACCCGGGTTCAATCCTGATTACAGATGCTGTCTGGATGGAGTTTGTACATTCTCCCCGTGACTGTGTGGGGTTTTGTGCAGGTTTGTAGGTTAAGTGGCTTCTGTAAATTGCCCCCTCGTGTGCATTATGTGAAAGTGGGATAACATAGAATTAGCGTATGGGTAATCGTTGGTCGGCATGGAATCGGTGGGCCAAAGGTCATGTTTCCACGCTGTATCTCTAAACTAAACTAAAGTAAACTAAGTTAAACTGAACTGAACAAAACCCATTGCACCGGTGAGATCAACTCAGTCGATTGTTATTATTTCTGTGGCTATCACTTACTGTGGCCTTGTCAGTTTAAAACAACTTAAGTGTTCTGTTGTCAGCAGAATTGTTCTCCCCCAGCTGTCAAAAACAGTGCCAGCAGTAACGTGAAGTGTCAGTTGGTGGGAGGATTTGATTGTGTGGAGGCCCAGACCGTAAGGGATTGAGATTTTACTGTATTGATGCCTCACACTGTCAAAGCAGCAACAGGCTTTCAGTAAAGGTGTTGATTAACACGCAAATGAATACTGCCACAGACTGTCTGAAATGACGCAATAATTGAGCAAGTTCAGCCAGTTACATGTACGTACATATGTGTGTGTGCATATATATATATATGTATGTGTGTGTATATATATATATGTATGTGTGTGTGTGTATATATATATATATAGATATGTGTGTATATATGTGTGTGTGTATATACATATGTATGTGTATATATGGATGTGTGTGTATATATATATATATATGTGTGTATGTGTGTGTGTATTTGTATGTGTGTGTGTATATATATATGTGCATGTGTGTGTATATACTTATGTATGTGTGTGTGTATGTATATATATATATATATTTATATATACATATATATATATATATATATATATATATATTTATGTGTGTGTGTATATATATATATGTGTGTGTATATACACATGTGTATGTGTAAGAAGGAACTGCAGATGCTGGTTTAAACCGAAGATAGACACAAAACGCTGGACTAACTCAGCAGGGCAGGCAGCATCTCTGGAGAGAAGGAATGGGTGACATTTTGGGTCAAGACCCTTCTACAGACACAGACACACACACACACTTACACACAGTGTGTGGAAATCTATCTGTTTATGTTTGGGCATATATATTTGTGTGTGTGCATGTGTATATATGTGTGTGTGTGTGTTTATGTATGTGTGTGTGGACGACCACAATATATTAGGCTACAGCACTGTGTCTCGGACATGGTAGTGAGCAACACAGGGGACAGTCCTCCCTCCCTTCCTGTTCACCATCTGCACCTCAGACCAGATTTAACTCCGTCTCCTGCCACCTGCAGAAGGTTTCAGGTGACTCTGCAATTGTGGGCTTCATCAGTGAGGGGAGGGAAGCTGAATACAGAGGTGTAGTCAACGACTTTGTTGAGTGGTGTGGGCTGAATAGCCTGCAGCTCAACAAGACTAAGGAGTTGGTGGTGGACTTTAGGAGGAGAGGAACTCCCTTGTCCCCATCTCCATCTTCTGTCGAGAGGTAGACTGAGACTGACCTCCCTCCCCCCCAATCTTTGCACAACCCCCAAGCCTTTCCACTCATCACTTTAGTTTCATGTTTCATGTATTTTGTGTATGATTGTTGGCAGATCAATTTCCCTCCTGGAATAATAAGTTCTATCGTATCGTATCGTGTATGTATATGTGTGTACGTGTATATACACCGATCAACCAAAGCATTATGACCATTGACAGGCGAAGTGAATAACATTGATTATCTTGTTACAATGGCACCTGTCAAGGGGTGGGATATATTAGGCAGCAAGTGAACAGTCAGTTCTTGAAGTTGACGTGTTGGATGCAGGAGAAATGGGCAGGAGTAAAGACCTGAGCGACTTTGACAAGGGCTAAATTGCTATGGCCAGACGACTGGATCAGAGCATCTCTGAAACGGCAAGGCTTGTGGGGTGCTCCCGGTCAGCAGTGGTGAGTACCTACCGACAGTGGTCCGAGGAGGGACAAACCACAAACAGGGTGTTGGGCGCCCAAGGCTCATCGATGCGCGAGGGCAACGAAGGCTATCCCGTCTGGTCCGAACCGACAGAAGGTCGACTGTGGCACAAGTCACGGAAATTTCAATGGTGGTCACGGGAGGAATGTGTCACAATACACAGTGCATCGCACCCTGCTGCGTATGGGGCTGCACACGGAGCACCAACAGCATATTAGGCAGGTGGTCATAATGTTTTGGCTCATCGGGTCATAATGTTTTGGCTGATCAGTGTGTGTGTGTGTATATATATATATATATATATGTGTGTGTGTATGTACATATAATAGTCAATAGTGCTTTATTTGTTACATAAGCAACTGCACAGTTAAATTCTTTTTCCAAATATTACACATACAGGTGCTACCATTATTGGTGCCATTAACAGCACAAATACTAAATCAATGCCGCCAAGTCTATGTAGTTCAGAGCCTACGTGGAGGGTGTAGTGTTTGAAAGGCTGATGGCTGTCGGGAAGAAGCTGTTCCTGAACCTGGACTCTACAGTTTTCAGGCTCCTGACGGCAGGAGCGAAATGAGAGCGTGGCCAACTTCAAATATTTCATATCATGATGACAAACAAGACTTCAATTTGAGAAATAAGCAGCTTTAATAAGATCTGTAGACGGTTTATTTAACACTTTACATCCAAGGAATGATTTGTGACAGTTGAAAGTTTACAACTAATTTTCAAAACTTGGGTAACGTTAAATTATGTACATTTTCAAAACAACGCCATGACGAGAGATAGTTGAGAGAATGGCGTGCAGTGAAGGGTTAACGTCGTAGAACAGTGCGTTGATGAGAAATGTGGACGCTTTGATGGTGATGAGCATTAGGCCACGTTGCCGGGTGGGTTTGCAAACTCCTGAGTCAGTAAGAAGTGTTTCATGGGCTGACGAACCTGAGATTGACCTTCGTTATCACCATTCTCAGGTTAGACAGTCCTTGAGGCACGACTCCACACTATCATTCACAACCCGCTGCTCTGGGCACCTTCGCTGCTTCCTGGAATTCACTGCAAGCCAACAGCTGGAGTGAGACCAGCTTGTGTTCAGATGCCAACCCTCTGAAATTTCCAAAATATTCCAGGTGCTCTTTCAGTGGAGAAGAAGATGAATAAATGAAAGGCTTGGATAGAGTGGGTGTGGAGAGGATCCATAAATGCTCTGGCACTGAGAGTTATTTGTTTAAAGCTCACCATTTAAGGTGCCTGATTTAATCAGAGGTCCTCAACATTCAAGTAAATGTTAAAGATTCCAAGCAGAATGCAAAGACCAAAGGATGTCATGTTTAAAAGACAAAGCTATTCCTCAACAAAGAGTAGAAACAGAACTGCAGATGCTGGTTAAGACACAAAAAGGAAACAGCATCTCAGCATCACAGCAGCATCTTACCTGAAGTAACTCAGCGGGTCAGGCAGCATCTCTGGAGAACATGGATCGGCGACATTTCAGGTCAGAACACTTCTTCAGTCTGAAGATGGGCCCCGAACCGAAACGTCCCAGTCTGAGGAAGGGTCCTGACCCAAATCGTCAAATATCCATGCTCTCCAGACATGCTGCCTGACCTGCTGAGTTACTCAGGCACTTTGTATCCTTTCTATTCCTCAACAAACTTTCTAAGGCAGTTAAGCTCATGACATAGTAGGCTGAATGCATAGTCTTTTACCCTGGGGAGGGGAATCAAGAACCAGAGGACACAGGCTCAAGGTGAGAAGGAAAAGATTTCATAGGAAGAGGGAGAGCAACTTTTTCACCCAGATGGTCGTCGGTATATGGAACGAGCTGCCAGAGGAGATAGTTAAGATAGGTACTATAACAGCATTTAAAGGATGCTTGGACAGGTACATGGATAGGGAAGGTTTAGTGGGATATGGGCCATGTGCAGGCAGGTGGGATTAGGTCAGATGGGGCATCTTGGTCGGCATGGATGAGTTGGGCCGAAGGGCCTCTTTCTGCACTGTGTGACTGTTCGTTGAAGGACCTTGCTGAGCCTAACACGACTACTATAAGTCTAAATGTTGTGCAACCTGTATTTACTCAGTAACTTTAAGAGAGTAAGTATCCCAAGGGGAGTCCACAGGGGTATTAAATTACATTCAAAAGATGCTACATTTCAAAAATATTTAACTCTCGAGACATTTAGGGGAGTCTGACCTGGAGGAAAATCGGTACCAAATGCTTCCATGTGTTGTCCAAAGAGGTTTTTTTTTAAGGTGGGTGCTACATTTACACACTGTAGAAGCTTTGCCCCCTCCTTTATCATCAGTGTACAGGTAGGTAGTCTACTGCAGCAGGGCCGGGCTTCCAAGAACGTAAGCAAGAGGATCAGAATGGAACAAACAACCTTTCTTCTTCATTAATCATATCATGATGGGGTTTTTTAAATATCATCAATAACTATACGTTTCTACACCAGATTCTGTGATAATAATGTTAAAATGCAGACTTCCATTTCACGGCTCTCTCAACGCATTTCTGAGCAGTCGCAATAAGTGTATTTAATATTTAAACTTGATTATTTAAACTGACATGGTAAAAATCATGAATAATTGCCAAGCTAAAGACGTGTGCAGTGGCGCAGCGGGTAGAGCTGCTGCCTCACAGTGGCAGAGACTCGGGTTCCATCCTGATCTCGGGTTTGATCCTGATCTCGGGTGCTGTACTGCGTGGAGATTGCGCGTTCCCCCGTGACCGCGTGGGATTCCTCCGGGTGCTCCGGTTGCCTCCCACGCCCCAAAGACGTGCGGGTTTGCAGGTTAATCGGCCCTCTGCAAGTTGCCCCCTGGTGCGTAGGGAGTGGATGAGAAAGTGGGATAACATAGAACTAGCGTGAATGGGTGATCGATGGTCGGCGTGGACTCGATGGGCCGAAGGGCCTGTTTCCACGCTGTAGCTTTCAGAATGTGGGTCCTAGTGGTTAATCACCATGGTTGCTACAGGACAGAATATGGAACTATTTTACCCTATTCCAGATAAACATCTTCATGGGTTGAGTGCTAGGAATGCAAGCATGTAAAATTTATGCTTTGATGCCCATTGCTTTGAAATAATTCCTGACAACTCACAATCAATAATTGTGGCTTTACAACATTTCCGAAGATTGGAACTGGGCCACTCAAACCCTTGTGTCTATTGACATTCATTAGATCATCTCATCAAACAATTACAACACCTTCCACATTATGCTGAAATGTTCAATTGACTCAGAATCCAAAGCTTCTTGGGGAATTTAGTTTAGTTTAGAGATACAGTGCGGAAACAGGCCCTTCAGCCCACCAAGTTGGTGCTGACCAGCGATCTCGTACACTAACACTATCACACACACACATACGCACACACTAGGGACAATTTACAATTTTTGAGTAAACTCACTGGGAAAACGTACAAACTCCGCACAGACAGCACCTGTAGTCAGGATTGAACCCGGGTTCCTGGTGCTGGAAGGCGGCAACTCTACCGCTCCGCCACTGTGCCACCCTTATTCTTGCAAACTCCAGTAAATACAGACCTTTATCTACTTGATTCCTCCCTTTTTCAATGTCCCACCATGCTGGGAATTTGCCTGGTGGATCTGTGTTGCAAATTCTCCTTATGCAATACACTGGAATTTAGAAGGATTGAAACATATAAGATAATTAGGGGATTGGATACATTAGAGGCAGGAAACATGTTCCCAATGTTGGGGGAGTCCAGAACAAGGGGCCACAGTTTAAGAATAAGGGGTAGGCCATTTAGAACGGAGATGAGGAAGAACGTTTTCAGTCAGAGAGTGGTGAAGGTGTGGAATTCTCTGCCTCAGAAGGCAGTGGAGGCCAGTTCGTTGGATGCTTTCAAGAGAGAGCTGGATAGAGCTCTTAAGGATAGCAGAGTGAGGGGGTATGGGGAGAAGGCAGGAACGGGGCACTGATTGAGAGTGATCAGCCATGATCGCATTGAATGGCGGTGCTGGCTCGAAGGGCTGAATGGCCTACTCCTGCACCTATTGTCTATTGTCTATTGTATCTCAAACTGTTCATAATAGTCCATGCCTGGTCTTACCAAGCCAGTATATTTATAGTTCACACAAGACCAGAACATTGGTCTCATCATATTTTGTCTATTTGTATCTACTTGGTCATATTTTGTACCCCCAGTTAGATTTCACAGTGATTAATGAACATGATATCATTTTGCTCATGTACCTCATTATTGAGTTGAGTTTAGCGATACAGCACGGAAACAGGCCCTTCAGCCCAGTGTGTCCACACCATTCATTGATCGTCTGTTCCCACTTTACACAACTGGGGGCACTTTGGCCAATTAACCTACAAACCAGCACGTCTTTAGGATGGGGGAGGAAACCGGAGCACCCGGAGGAAATCCACGCAGTCACAGGGAGAGCGTACAAATTCAACACAGACAGCAGCCGAGGTCAGGATCGAACCCAGGTCTCTGGCGCTGTGAGGCAGCAGCTCTACCCGCTGCACCACTGTGCCGCCCTGCATTACCAGTGTATCTGGTGGCAATTATTCACAACTAAAGATAAAATATAGACTGCCTAATACCCACATTAATTTAAAAAAGCTCCCCTTGTTATAAATTGAACACATTTTATGTTATAACTTTTATCCTATCAAGGCGGATAGCTGCTTGGAACAATTAAGCCAAGTTAAACAAATTGATTTTTTTTCAGACTGCTTCTAACTGTGGGAGGCTCAATCTTGCATGGGGATAAAGAATACTGATATTTTACATTGTTATTTTTAATTAACATGTGTAGCTTTACTTTACCTTAACTGGTGACTCCTAATGCATTATTTAGTTTAGAGATACAGCGAGGAAACAGGCCCTTCGGCCCACTGAGTCCGCACCGCACATTAACACAAGCCTACACACACTAGGGACAATTTACACTTATACCAAATTTACAAAACCCAAGCTAATTAACCTACAAACCTGTACATCTTTGGAGTGTGGGAAGAAACTGAAGATCTCGGAGAAAACCCACGCGGTCACGGGGGGAACGTACAAACTCCGCACGGACAGTGCCCGTAGTCGGGATCGAACCGGGTTCTCTGGCTCTGCAAGCACTGTAAGGCAGCAACTCTACAGCTGCGCCACCGCGCCACCCTGCACTAGATGTAACATAGTTCAGTTTATTGTCACGTGTACCGCGGTACAGTGCAAAGATTTTGTTGTGTGCTAACCAGTCAGTGGAAAGACTATACATGATTACATTTGAGCCGTCCACAGTGCACAGATACATGATAAATGGGATGGTAAGTGGACAGGGGCCTGAGAGGTGGACTGTTAGAGCAAATATGAAAGTTTTGGTAAACACAGTATTTTATGGTTAGAGTCATACTGTGTGGAAACAGGCCCCTCAGCCCAACTTCCCACAACGGCTATTATGTCCCATCTACAACTGTCTGCGTTTGGCCATATCCCTCTAAACCTGTCCTTGATTAGTGCGGGTGTCAGGGGTTGTGGGGAGAAGGCAGGAGAATGGGGTTAGGAGGGAGAGATAGATCAGCCATGATTGAATGGCAGAGTAGACTTGATGGGCCGAATGGCCTAATTCTACTCCTACTCCGATTCCTTATAACCTTATGACTATACATGTGCCTGTCTAAATGTTTCTTAAACGTTGGGATAGTCCCAGCCTCAACTATCTCCTCTGGCAGCTCGTTCCATACACCCACCACCCTTTGTGTGAAAAAGGCAGCCCTCAGATTCCTTTGATAGCAAGAATTAGTCTTTCAACAACCAAAAATCTTACCAGCAACATCTGATGAACCCATGAACAAATACCTAAAGATTAAATAGTTAATGTTTAAAAAAAAACACCTTCATAATAATGCCTAGGGATTTGCCAGTTCCGAAATATTCACAGCACAATTGTCAAATGTTCCAATGTTTGACAATTTGACACAGCATAATATATTTGGAGTTTAAGCTTAATTAAAATCATCATTCTGGGACAAAGAAAATGTGTTAATTATTTTAATCTGTCGTTCGTAATGTCAAAGTGCCCACTCTTTGCATTTTACTGAAAATATTTTGTCGAAATTTGAATCTTATTAACATGTTATAATTAACCTTCAAATCTAAACAGAGTGAGTTAAAGAATCTTATTATGAGATATTATGATCAATGAATTGAATGCTTTGCACTGGACGTCTGAGTTTTGAGAGCTGCCATTTATTCTCCTACTGCAGCTGCCAAAGACACCCTTGCCATCGGATCCACAGTGGCCGCCAATTCTGAATCGTTTTCCGCAGCTTGTATTGTAAGTTTAAGAATAGATTTTTGGATTTGACACCTGTAGGAAGAAACTGCAGATGCTGGCTTCAACCAAAAATAGACACAAAAAGCTGGAGTAACTCAGCGGGACAGGCAGCATCACTGGAGAGAAGGGATGGATGACGTTTCGGGTCGAGACTGTGTCTGAAGAAAAATCTCGACCGGAAACGTCACCCATTCCTTCTCTCCAGAGATGCTCCAGCTTTTTGTGTCTCTCTCTGGATTTGACATGCACTGCTCCTAGACCTTTTTATAATTCTATTACCCAAAATATTTTAAAAACGTCCTAGAATAATTTTGTAAAATGAAGGGTCGTTATAACACTATAAGACGTAGGAGCAGAATTGGACCATTCGGCCCATTGAATCTACTCCGTCTTTCAATCATAGCTGATCTATCTTTCCTTCTCATTCTCCTCCCTTCTCCCCACAACCTTAACCCCCTCACTAATCAACAAGCCATCAGTCTCTATTTTAAAAATACCCAATGACGACCTCCACTGCCGTTTGTGCTAATGAATTCCACAGATTCATCATCTTCCGGCTAAAGACATTTCTCTTTTTATTCTGAGGCTGCGACCTCTGGTCCTAGACTCTCCCACTACTGGAAACGCCTGCTCCACATCTACACTAATTAGGTCAGTTTGTTCCTCGGATCTACGGGTTTCTGACAAACAGAGCAGTTGAATCAATATTGGTGGCATGGAGGCGAGTTGGTAGAGTTGCTGTCTAACACTGCCATGGGTCCAGGTTCAATCCTGACTACGGGTGCTGTCTGTACGGAGTTTGTACGTTCTCCCTGTGACCACGTGAGCTTTCTCCGGATGCTCTGGTTTACTCCCACAGTCCAAAGTTTTGTCGGTTAATTGGCATCAGTAAAAATTGTAAACTGTCCCTAGTGTGAAGGATAGTGTGAAGTTGAGGCCAGTTCATTGGCAATATTTAAGAGGGAGTTAGATGTGGCCCTTGTGGCTAAAGGGATCAGGGGGTATGGAGAGAAGGCAGGTACGGGATACTGAGTTGGATGATCAGCCATGATCATATTGAATGGCGGTGCAGGCTCGAAGGGCCAAATGGCCTACTCCTGCACCTATTTTCTATGTTTCTATGTTTCTATAATGTTAGTGCACAGGGATCGCTGGTCTGCGCGGACTCGGTGGGCCGAATGGCCTGTTTCCTCTCTATGTCTCTAAAATAACCTAAACTAACATAATAATCCATAGACCATATTTCAATAAATGAAAAATTATCTTGTGATCTCTGCCATTTTATATTTGTATTGCAGTATAAACTACAATTGCTCAGAACATTGATTTTCTTACATTTAAAATTCATGACTAAAATAAACAAAACTAGGCAATAAGACTATATACACAAAATTGTATATACAACATATATACTTACCTGCGTTCCTGTGACTGTAGGAAGCTCAGGCGTTTAATGAACGGATACTTAGAAGTCCTAGTAATGTCTGCATTACAATCTCCACCGAGAGATTGCACTCCACTAGGTACTCCTCTGAGTACTCTAGTAAAATGTGTTCACTGGAATGGCCACTGGTTTTGAGCTCATAGAGGACTAATTGCTCCAAGCTGGCTACTATATACCATCTCACAGCAAACACATTTCCTGTTTATCAATTGTACTCTGGTTTGTGGTGAATTTTCCATTACACCTTAGGCCACTTGACGGTTCATTTTTAACCATTTTTTGGTGCAATTCTCGAACGGTGTTCTTGTCGAATATTGCGAAAGGGGTCGGCCATTTGGAACTGAGATGAAGAAAAACTTTTTCAGTCAGAAAGTTGTGAATCTGTGGAATTCTCTGCCTCAGAAGGCAGTGGAGGCCAATTCTCTGAATGCATTCAAGAGAGAGCTAGATAGAGCTCTTATGGATAGCGGAGTCAGGGGGTATGGGGAGAAGGCAGGAACGGGGTACTGATTGAGAATGATCAGCCATGATCACATTGAATGGCGGTGTTGGCTCAAGGGGCCGAATGGCCTCCTCCTGCACCTATTGTCTATTGTCATAAGATGAATGTACCAGATCCAGGGACAGTTTGTTCCCAGCTGTCATCAGGCAGCTGAAACATCCTCTCACCAGCTAGAGAGTGGTCCTGACCTACCGTCTATCTCATTGGAGACCCTCAGGATATCTTTACAAGCTCACAGGTTATAGGAGTAGAATTAGGCCATTCGGCCCATCGAGTCCACTCCGCCATTCAATCACGGCTGATCTCTGCTTCCTAATCCCATTTTCCTGCCTTCTCCCCATAACCCTTGACGCCCGTTCTAATCAAGAATTTGTCTATCTCTGCCTCAAAAATATCCACTGACTTGGCCTCGTCAACCCTCTGTGGCAATGAGTTCCACAGATTCACCACCCTCTGACTATGTTCCTCCTCACCTCCTTTCTAAAAGTGGGCCCTTTAATTCTGAGGCTATGACCTCTGGTCCTAACTTAATTGGACTTCACTGGACTTTACTTTGCACTGAACGTTATTCCCTTTATCCAGTATCTGTACACGGCTTGATTGTAATCACGTATTGTCTTTCCGCTGACTGGATACCACGCAACAAAAAAGCTTTTCACTGTACCAATAAACTAAACTATAACGAATTGTAGCAAGAGAATATCTGTCTGTGTGAAAAAGTTAAAAGCAATATTTTAAGCACATCACTGGGTAAAAAAAAAGCAGATCGCAATTCTCAAGGAGCGGGCTTCTTTGCAGCTAATGATAATTAATTACACCAGGTTTATATTTAGTACGCTTCTCTACGAGAAATGTTCCAGTTTACTCACCAATGCGCAGCAACTCCCAATATCTTGCACTTTAGCAAAGTTACAATCGAACTAAAGGCATTCAACACCATGGTTACTTCTAACACCAAAATGCACGCAGCTTTAATTTAAAATAATCTTGTTAACTAAATTAAGTCGACAATTTTATCTTATCTGGGAATTAAAGTATACATGTTGCAATAATGGAAACTGATCACAGATAATGTTAGTTTCCACGTTGTGATCTGAACCACAGTATCCTTCCTGTCATTACTCCGAATAAAGTCTTTAACGTTTTAAAGCCAGATCTATTATTAACTAAGAATATTCAAAGATTAGCCCAGTTGGAATAATTAAACTTCTCGGTCATATAACCCAAAATCGCTCTTTTCAAGTTATAAAGTGTTCAACCTACTGCTGATGTTAGGATAGATGATCTGGTAGATAATTTTGCTGTTAACATAAGCAGTGACCTACTTGAGTTTCACAGTTGATGTGGAGGGGATGTTTCCACTAGTGGGAGAGTCTAGGACTAGAGGGCACATCCTCGGAATAAAAGGACGTATCTTTAGAAAGGAGATGGCGGGACTATCCTATGTTGAAAGACTGGAGCGACTAGGCATCAGTCTGAAGAAGGGTCTCGACCCGAAACGTCACCCATTCCTTCTCTCCTGAGATGCTGCCTGACACACTGAGTTACTCCAGCATTTTGTGAAATAATTATCTTCAGAGCGACTAAGCTTGTATACACTGGAATTTAGAAGGATGAGAGGGGATCTTATTGAAACATATAAGATTATTAAGGGATTGGACATGCTAGAGGCAGGAAACATGTTCCTATTGTTGGGGGCGTCCAGAACAAGGGGCCACAGTTTAAGAATAAGGGGTAGGCCATTTAGCAAGGAGATGAGGAAAACCTTTTTCACTCAGAGTTGTAAATCTGTGGAATTCTCTGCCTCAGAAGGCAGTGGAGGCCAATTCTCTGGATGCTTTCAAGAGTTAGATAGAGCTCTTAATGATAGCGGAGTCAGGGGGTATGGGGAGAGGGCAGGAACGGGGTACTGATTGTGAATGATCAGCCATGATCACATTGAATGGCGGTGCTGGCTTGAAGGGCAGAATGGCCCACTCCTATTGTCTATTGAGATGAGGAGGAATTTCTTTAGCCAGAGGGTGGTGAATCTGTGGAATTCATTGTCGCAGATGGCTGTGGAGGCCAGGAAGAGGCTACTTTTTAAGCAGAGATTGACATGTCCTTGATTAGTCGGGGCGTCAATGGTTATGGGGACAAGGCAGGAGAATGGAGTTGAGAGTGAGAAATAGATCAGCCATGATGGAAAGCCAGTAGTATCGATGGGCCGAATGGCCTAATTCTGCTCCTATGTCTTATGATCTTATCATTTGCAAGTTAAAGTTTGCAACTTTAATGACAATATACAAATAATGTGGATATATTTTACTAGACAATCTTAAACTATTTAGCTGCCAGCTGTCGGGTGGCACGGTGGCACAGCGGTAGACTTGCTGCCTTACAGCGCCGGAGTCACGGGTTCGATCCCGACTGCGGGTGCTGTCTGTACGGAGTTTGTACGTTCTCCCCGTGACCGCGTGGGTTTTCTCTGAGATCTTCAGTTTTCTCCCACGGCGTGCAGGTGAATTGGCTCGGTAATAAAGTGAAAATTGTCCCTCGTGTGTGTAGGATGGTGGTAATGTGCGGGGATCGCTGGTCGGTGCGTACTCAGTGGGCCGAAGGGCCTGTTCCCGCGCTGTAACTCTAAACGAAACTATAGACCATGAGAGTTTATTGCGAATGAGTCATTAGACATATCAGATGTGGTTTTGGAAAATGAAACCACGAGACACCAGCCTTGTGCTGGTTGACACCTCGCTGTGAGTCAGGTACATTGGTGGCAGGACCAGGACTAGGCTTTTTATGTTCTCTCAGCCTGCTGTGGATTCTATTTATAGATGTACAAACTTAATTAGATTTAAAAATGCTGGAGTAACTCAGGGGTCGGTCATCTTCCCTGGAGAACATGAACCAGTGACTTTTTAGGTTGGGACCCTTCTTCAGACTGATTGTAGTTGGGGGGTGTTGGGGAGAAGGTTAGCTGGAACAGAGATGGGGGGCAGGACAAAGCCTGGGAAGTGATACTGTAGAAGATGGAATATGTCTGAAGAAGGGTTCCGACCCAAAGTTTCACCCATTCCTTTTCTCCAGAGATGCTGCCTGACCCGCTGAGTTACTCCGTGCAATGGGTAAAGGTGGGTGGAGGGGAAGGAAGTGAGTGATGGGGGCAGGGGATTGGGAAGAAAGTGTGCTTGGAGACATTTTAAAACAGGGCAGGACCTGTTCTCTGAACAATGAGAGTTCGAGTGAGTGAGAATGTGAGTGTTAGTGTATGTGGGTGGGTAAGTGTGTATGTGTGTGAGAGTATGTGTACACCGATAACATAGAAAATAAGTGCAGGAGTAGTCCATTCGGCCCTTCGAGCCAGCACCACCATTCAATGGCTGATCATCCACAATCAGTACCCTGTTCCTGCCTTCTCCCCATATTCCTTGATTCTGCTAGCCCTGAGAACTCCATCTAACTCTCTTTTGAATGCATCCAGTGAATCGGCCTCCACTGCCTTCTGAGGCAGAGAATTCCACAAATTCACAACTCTCTGGGTGAAAAAGCTGTTCCCCACCTCAGTTCTAAATGGCCTACCCCTTATTCTTAAACTGTGGCCCCTGGTTCTGGACTCCCCCAACATCGGGAACGTGTTTCCTGCATCTAGCGTGTCCAATCCCTTAATAATTTTATATGTTTCTATAAGAGCCTCTCTCATCCCTTTTAAATTCCAGTGAATACAAGCCCAGTCGTTCCATTCTTTCATCATATGACAGTCCCGCCATCCCAGGGATTAAGCTGGTGAACCTACGCTGCACTCCCTCAATAGCAAGAACGTCCTTCATCAAATTAGGAGGCCGAAACTGCACACAGTACTCCAGGTGCGGTCTCACCAGGGCCCTGTACAACTGCAGAAGGACTCCTTTGCTCCTATACTCAACTCCTCTTGTTATGAAGGCCAACATGCCATTAGCTTTCTTCACTGCCTGCTGTACCTGCATGCATGAATGAGTGTGTGTGTGAGAAAATGTGAGAGAATGTGTGTGTGAAAGTCTGTGTGTATGAGTGAGTGTGTGTGTGTGTGAGAGAGGGAGAGCGTGCAAGGGTGTGTGTGTGTGTGTGATCACGAGGCTCAAGAAACTGTGATGGTGGAATACTGGGCAGTATACAAAGTGCCGGATGAGCTCAGGTCAGGCAACATCACTCCACAGATGCTGCCTCACCCGCACTCCAGCACGTTGTACTTTTTTTGAGGTGAGTTCGTTAACCAGTTTTTGAAATATGTAGATTAGAAATTTCATCCTGGCAAACTGTGTTGACTTTTTGTTTGAAGTCAATTCATCCACAAATCAGTAATCAGAGTAACACGTTCACTGGCCGATAAGGAGAGGAGTCTTGACTTGCAAAGCTCCAAAACAAGGGAGATCATTCATGGTATGACCCAATCTACACCTTTGTCTGGAGTTTGCAACTGCACACTGACCAACTGGAGCTAAAACATATGTCATCCGGCTGGGCAGCACAGCGGTAGAGTTGCTGCCTCACAGCGCCAGTGACCCGGGTTCCATCCAGACTACGGGTGCTGTTTGTATGGAGTTTGCACGTTCTCCCCGTGACCTGCGTGGGTTTCCTCCGGGAGCTCCAGTTTCACCCCACACTCCAAAGACGTACAGGTTTGTAGGTGAATTGGCCTCAGTAAAATTGTAAATTGTCCCCAGCGTGTGTAGGATAGCGTCAGTGTGTGTTGATCGCTGGTCGGCACGGACTCAGTAGGCCGAAGGGCCTGTTTCTGCACTGTGTCTCTAAACTAAGCTATGAGCAGATCTTTAAAATGTTACACACATCATTCCCCATCCCGATATACGTGTAGCACGCACACAGCTCCTGGTTTTTGGAAGAAGCTCCTGAGATTTGCAAGTCTGAAGAAGGGTCCGAACCTGAAGCATCACCTGTCCACTCGCTCCACAGATGCTGCCCGACCCACTGAGCTCATCCAGCACTTTGTGCTTTGCTCGAGATTGCAGCACCTGCAGTTCCTCATATCTCTCTGCTACTTGGAGAGTGTTAAGCTCCATAATTTCCATGGTAAAAGTCCTCTGAAATGTTTTCCTGGTAATCCCTCTGGATCAAGGCAGGAAATATAATGGAATCTGTCAGCTGATGCGCTGTTTAGAGATACAGCGTGGAAACAGGCCTTTTGGGCCATTGAGTCCACACCAACTAGCAATCACCCGTTCTATGTCATCCCAGTTCTGCATCCTACACACTAGGGACAATTTGCAGAGGGCCAATTAACCTACAAACCTGCACGTCTTTGGGATGTGGGAGGAAACCGGAGCACCCGGAGAAAACCCACGCAGTCAGGGGTAGAACGTATAAACACTGTGCAGACAGCACCCGTGGTCGGGATCGAACCCCGGTCTCTGGTGCTGTAAGGCAGCAACTCCACCGCGCCACCCCCAGTTCAATGGTTAAATAATCCATTAAGCAACGTGACGACTTGTGTGTCTACTTCCACCAAAGTGTATAATTTACAACAGCCACACTGATCAACGATTCGGAGTTGTCCATCTAAAATGATCAGACGATGAAAGATCAAAATATAAAGCTTTTTAATTTAAAATACAAGAGATTCTCATTGATTAACTATACAGTGTGGGATTGCAGCCAGTATTACAGCCAACATCTAGCCAAGGCAGCGGATTAATTGACCTCACCCTGTGCATAAACCTCTTCACAGTGCTCCTGATTCCTACACAAAATTTGCTTTGGGTCAGGGTGCTGCTATTCCTTGCAGCAAGTTTATGTTGCATTTAAATTCACACCAATCTTCGAAATAGGAATGATAAATCCTCAAATCTCCAAAAGTAATACAATCATCATAATAAACGTTTAAACATAAGTGCCCGCTAACAATGTACCAAGGCTAAACTTGCTGCAAATCCCACGCCTAATCCAAAGAGTTTTAAACAAGTGTAGAGTGCTTCAGTATCTTTTGAGAAATCTTACATTCATTTATTTTAAATTTAAAATGTTATATTATCTAAAATGTAACAATAAAAATAAGAATCTTCCACGTTTTTTTTGTTGAAAGAAATGGTTGCATTATTTTCAAATGTCGCAAGATAATGTGAATTCTTCCCTTTAAAAAAACAATGTGTTATTTTGTATATAAACTATGTATATCCATTGCAGGATGATATCAGCCCGTTCGCAGGCACTGTATCTTTTAAACCGATGTGCCTCGGATGTTAAATAAACTAACATGCTAGAGAAGGGGCGGAATTTTGAGTTGAGGTATTCCGCGCCAACTCCAAAGCCATGGGATATCTTTGTTCGGTGAATCAATCTAAAGTCCCAACTCGGAGGGGCTTCGTCTAATAATCCACGAGGGGCATGAATACGATGGTGCCAGAATCACACAGCCGCACGTCACAACGACACGCCATCATCATCTTCACACCAATCAGTGTGTGCATCCGTTCCAAAGTACCGATCGCCAAAGTTACCTGAAATATGAAAGACGATTACACTGAAATCGTACAGTTTTGGTCTCCTAATCTGAGGAAAGACATTCTTGCCATAGAGGGAGTACAGAGAAGGTTCACCAGATTGATTCCTGGGATGGCAGGACTTTCATATGAAGAAAGACTGGATAGACTCGGCTTATACTCGCTGGAATTTAAAAGATTGAGGGGGGATCTCATAGAAACTTACAAAATTCTTAAGGGGTTGGACAGGCTAGAAACATAGACATAGAAACATAGAAAATAGGTGCAGGAGTAGGCCATTCGGCCCTTCGAGCCTGCACCGCCATTCAATATGATCATGGCTGATCATCCAGCTCAGTAGCCTGTACCTGCCTTCTCTCCATACCCCCTGATCCCTTTAGCAAAAAGGGCTACATCTAACTCCCTCTTAAATATAGCCAATGAACTAGCCTCAACTACCTTCTGTGGCAGAGAATTCCACAGACTCACCACTCTCTGTGTGAAGAAATGTTTTCTCATCTCGGTCCTTAAAGACTTCCCCCTTATCCTTAAGCTGTGACCCCTGGTTCTGGACTCCCCCAACATCGGGAACAATCTTCCCGCATCTAGCCTCTCCAACCCCTTAAGAATTTTATATGTTTCTATAAGATCCCCCCTCAGTCTTCTAAATTCCAGCGAGTACAAGCCCAGTCTATCCAGTCTTTCCTCATATGCAAGTCCCGCCATCCCAGGGATTAATCTGGTGAACCTTCTCTGTACTCCCTCTAAGGCAAGAACGTCTTTCCTCAGGTTAGGAGACCAAAACTGCACACAATACTCCAGGTGCGGTCTCACCAAGGCCCTGTACAACTGCAGCAGAACCTCCCTGCTCCTAAACTCAAACCTCTTGCTATGAATGCCAACATACCATTCGCTTTCTTCACTTCCTGTTGCACCTGCATGCTTGCTTTCAATGACTGGTGCACCATGACACCCAGGTCACGTTGCATCTCCCCTTCTCCCAATCGGTCACCATTCAGGTAATACTCTGCTTTCCTGTTCTTGCCGCCAAAGTGGATAACCTCACATTTATCCACATTATATTGCATCTGCCATGCATTTGCCCACTCGCCTAATCTATCCAAGTCACTCTGCAGCCTCCTAGCATCCTCCTTGCAGCTAACACTGCCACCCAGCTTCGTGTCATCCGCAAACTTAGAGATGTTGCATTCAATTCCCTCGTCCAAATCATTAATATACACTGTAAATAACTGGGGTCCCAGCACTGAGCCTTGCGGTACCCCACTAGTCACTGCCTGCCATTCCGAAAAGGACCCGTTTATTCCTACTCTTTGCTTCCTGTCCGCCAACCAATTTTCTATCCACCTCAAAACTGAACCCTCAATACCGTGTGCTTTAAGTTTGTACACCAATCTCCTATGTGGGACCTTGTCGAAGGCCTTCTGAAAGTCCAGATATAACACATCGACTGGTTCTCCCTTATCCACTCTACTAGTTACATCCTCGAAAAATTCTATAAGATTCGTCAGACATGATTTGCCTTTGGTAAATCCATGCTGACTTTGTCCGATGATTTCACCACTTTCCAAATGTGATGCTATCACATCTTTAATAACTGACTCTAGCATTTTCCCCACTACCGATGTTAGGCTAACTGGTCTATAATTCCCCGTTTTCTCTCTCCCTCCCTTTTTAAAAAGTGGGGTTACATTAGCTACCCTCCAGTCCTCAGGAACTACTCCAGAATCTAAAGAGTTTTGAAAAATTATCACTAATGCATCCACTATTTCTGAGGCTACTTCCTTAAGCACTCTGGGATGCAGCCTATCTGGCCCTGGGGATTTATCTGCCTTTAATCCATTTAATTTACCTAACACCACTTCCCGACTAACCTGGATTTCCCCTCAGTTCCTCCATCTCATTAGACCTCCGGTCCCCCGCTATTTCCGGCAGATGATTTATGTCTTCCTTAGTGAAGACAGAACCAAAGTATTTGTTCAATTGGTCTGCCATCTCCTTGTTTCCTATGATCAATTCACCTGTTTCCGACTGCAAGGGACCTACATTTGCCTTAACTAATCTTTTTCTCTTGACATATCTATAAAAGCTTTTGCAGTCTGTTTTTATGTTCCTTGCCAGTTTTCCCTCATAATCTATTTTCCCTAAAACAGCAGGTAGCGGGTGGGTGTGTGGATTCCAGGTGTTGGGATCTGGTGGAGATATGTCTGAGGTTGGGTTATCTGTAGGTGTACCTGACCCTTCTTTCTGCTGTGGAATCGATTGACGTTCTGCAAGTCTCTGTGTCTGTGTGTGTGTCTGTGTGTGTTTGCGTGTGTGTGTCTGTGTGTGTGTGTGCGCGTGTTTGCGTGTGTGTGTGCGTTTGCGTGTGTGCGTGCTCGTGCTAATGTTTCAGTGTGTGCTTGTGCTTGCTTGTTTTGCGTGTGTGTGTGTTTGCATGTGCACCCGTGTGTTTGTGTCCTTGTATGTGTGTGTGTTTGCGTGTTCTTGTTTGATTGCATGTTTGTTTGTCCTTGTGTGTTTGTGTGTTGTTTGCGTTTGTGTTTGCATGTGCGCGTGTTTGTGTGCGTTCGTGTGTCTCCTCTCGGTTTTATCCCACCACTGTGGATGCCACACTCCTTTAAAAGCAGAGTTTGCATTGATTTTCTGGCTTATTTTTCTTCATATCATTATTAAATGCAAAATATCTTTGCATTTTTCAATCATTTTAATTATTTTTTTCCAACCGTTTCCAAATGACGCTGCCGATTAGAGGAGACAATTGGAAACGGTGAACCAAAGCCTTTAGGCAGCGTGAGCTTTCAGAAAGGACATTCGGTCGTAAAATTTGTGAAAAGTTGTAAATCTGTGGAGTTCTCTGCCGCAGAAAGCAGTGGAGGCCAATTCACTGGATGTTTTCAAGAGAGAGTCTGATTTAGCCGTTTGGGCTAACGGAATCACGGGATGTGGGGAGAAAGCAGGAACGGGGTACTGATTCTGGATGATCAGCCATATTGATCATATTGAATGGCGACGCTGGCTCGAAGGGCAAGTTTCTAAAAACACTTACCTATGCCAGGGATGATGTGGAACAGATCGTTGACTTTTTTGTCCACTGCGGTGGTGATGATCTTCACTCGGGGGAAGGCGTATGCTACCGAGTGCACACCCATCTCTGCCATCAGCAGGGAAATCAGAAAGATCTTCTCCTCTTGAACATCGTGATCCTGAGACAGACAAGATATGTGTACTAGGAAGGAACTGCGGATGCTGGTTTAAACGGAAGACATGTCCCATCTACACTGGTCCCACCTGCCTGTGTTTGGCCCATATCCTTCTAAACTTGTCCTATTCAAGATTCAAGATATCTTTATTTGTCATCCAAAAAACAAGTTTTTTGGACGAAATTTTGTCACCCACAGTCCAATAATAAAAGCAATAAAACAAGCAAATTCCACAACCCCAACCAACACACAAAAAAAAGAAACATCCATCACAGTGAGTCTCCTCCAGTCCCCTCCTCACTATCCATGTAAATGTTTCTTAACCGTTGTGGTAGTACCTCCACCATTAGCATTTTGATACAATTAATATTTCTTGGCAACAAATTTCTCAGATACCGGTAGAATTGGCTCCACAGACCTGCTGCTGAATTATGGAATTAACCACAACACATCATAAGGATACCTAGCTGTTGCATTCAATATTAAAAGACATTACAGTGCCTTACAAATGCAGGCTCGAAAACAGGGTCGGGGAACATTGTGAAACAGGTACTTACCAATAAGAAGAAAGACACAAAAAGCTGGAGTAACTCAGCAGGACAGGCAGCATCTCTGGAGGGAAGGAATGGGTGACTTTTTGGGTCGAGACCCTTCTTCAGACTTCTTCTTCAACAGGACTGTTCAGAAGCTTGATAACTGAGGGGAAGAATCTTCTGCCAGACAGGAGCGAGGTTCAGAAGGAATGATCAGGGTGGGACAAGTCTTTGATTATGTCTCCCATCCTTTTTCTCCAGAGATGCTGCCTGTCCCGCTGGGTTACTCCTGCATTGTGCGGCTATCTTCGGTGTAAACCAGCATCTACAGTTCCTTCCTACACAGGGGTCTCAACCCGAAATGTCACCCATTCCTTCTCTCCAGAGATGCTGCCTGTCCCGCTGAGTTACTCCAGCTATTTGTGTCTTTCTTCAGTTTAAACCAGCATCTGCAGTTCCTTCTTACACGCTTACCAATAAGACTCTGATTGCCATCAAAGCTGCAGCCCCTGTCGACACTGTGCAGTCCATTAAAATGACATGATCTTCACCGATGTCCTTCGGCAGTCTTAAGTAATGAAGCTGTGAATTGGAAGTGCAAGTTTCACGACGGTGTATACCAAATCAAAACACGAGAGCAAATTGGTTTATTTTAGAGATACAGCGCGGAAACAGGCCCTTCGGCCCAACGAGTCCGTGCCGACCAGCGATCCCCGCACACTAACACTATTCTACACACACGTGGGACATTTTTACATTGATACCAAGCCAATTAACCTCCAAACCTGTACGTCTTTAGAGTGTGGGAGGAAACCGAAGATCCCGGAGAAAACCCACGCAGGTCACGGGGAGAAAGTACAAACTCCGTACAGACGGCACCCGTGGCCAGGATGGAACCCGGGTCTCTGGCGCTGTCAGGCAGCAACTCTACCGCTGCGCCACCGTGCCGATTGGCATGGATTAATTCCATTCTAATTGCTGCTGCAATTCAGATGAAACACAGTCAAGGCACGATTGAGAAGAGGACTTTTTAGCTGCGTTTACCTCTGGCTCCCCGGTGGTGTGGTTGGTCTGGATGAGGATTTTGCCCACTCTCACGTCCTTGCACACCGCACATAAGGCAGGTTCCATCGTCTCGCCCGCTCTCAGAATCGACACGCCTGTTATCTTCAAGAACGATTTAAAAAAAAAAGAATTTCCAGCACATCCAAACAGATTTGTAACACTTTCAAATAGCAAACTTTCCCTGAGACGCAAGGGACTGCAGATACTGGAATCTTGAGGCAAACCTAAAAAGTGTAGCCTTAACTGTTAAGTCCCCCCCCCTCCACAGTACCCCACAACTGTATCCACCTATCACTTGCTGGCCTTTGTCCTACACTTCCTCTGTTTCAGCTTTCACTCCCCCCCGCCCCCACCACAACTAGTCTGAAGAAGGGCCCCAACCAGAAACGTCACCTATCCGTGTTCTTCAGAGATGTTGCCTGACCCGCTGAGTTGCTCCAGCACTTTGCGCCTTTTGTTTGTAAACCAGCATCTCCAGTTCTTGGTTTCAACATTCCCCCAGCACTTTGTGCTTCTCTCAGGCTTTCCGTGATGCTGTGTGTTTAGTTTAGTTTGGAGATACAGCTGGATTACATTCATGTATCGTATGAGAAAATAACTCATGTATCGTATGATCGGCGGCACGGTGGCGCAGGGGTAGAGTTGCTGCCTTACAGCGAATGCAGCGCCGGAGACTCATGTTCGATCCTGACTATGGGCGCCATCTGTACGGAGTTTGTACGTTCTCCCCGTGACCTGCGTGGGTTTTCTCCGAGATCTTCGGTTTCCTCCCACACTCCAAAGACGTACAGGTATGTAGGTTAATTGACTGGGTAAATATTTAAAAAAATTGTCCCTAGTGTGTGTAGGATAGTGTTAATGTGCGGGGATCGCTGGGCGGTGCGGAATTGGTGGGCCGAAGGGCCTGTTTCCGCGCTATATCTCTAAATCTAAAAAAAAAATCTAAATCTAAACCAGCATCTGCAGAATTGCCTGCTGCATTAACAGCTTGTTTCTCTTCTATTTTTTCCCCATCTAAAATAGAACAACTATTAATTACCTAAGACAGGCACAAAAAGCTGGAGTAATTCAGCAGGTCGGACAGTATCTCTGGAGAAAAGGAATAGGTGACGTTTCGGGTCGAGACCCTTCTTCAGACTGAGAGTCAAGGGAAAGGGAAACAACAGAGATAACTACAGAGATAACTACTTAATTTAGACGCTGCATTTCCTTCCTTCTTTCAGTGATTCACAAACACTTCACATTACAGAGAATAGCAACTGTTTTGAAATGCCGCACTAAAATGTTGTTTATTGAATAAAGTGCTCAAAATCCATCATGGATCAAACATGCCGCACATAATCACATCTCTCTGCACTTAATCAAACACACACTGATCAATAAAGCGTGGAGACATTCCCCAACTTAGGCAGAAGGTGACTTGCCTAAACAATCCTGTTCTCAGTCCCTCGTGCTGACAAGGCAGTTTGTAGTTTCCACAAACTATAGAGCGGAGGTGCAGAACCTGGCGGACTGGTGCTCGGATTACAACCTGTCCCTAAATACCACCAAGACCAAGGAGATGATCATCAACTTCCGTAGGTCACATAACGGGGAATATGCCCCGATCTCTATCAACGGGGACAGTGTGGAGAGAGTGTCCAGCTTCAAGTTTCTGGGCACTCACATTTCGGAGGACCTAACATGGTCCAATAACACTGCTGCGCTGGTCAAGAAGGCACAACAAAGACTGTTCTACTTAAGAACACTGAAAAAGTCTGGTCTACCCCAACAGCTGCTGACGACCTTCTACCGCTGCACCATAGAGAGCATCCTAACGCATGGCATCCCTGTGTGGTACCTCAGCTGCACGGAGGCAGAAAGGAAAGCTCTACAGCGGGTAGTCCATAGAGCTCAGAGGGCCATCGGAACACAGCTACCAGACTTGGAGGGCATCTACAACACACGATACCTCAGAAAAGCCACCAGCATCCACAAAGACTCTTCACACCCCTGCAACAGTCTGTTCGAACTCCTTCCATCGGGCAGACGATACAAGGCCTTCTACGCCCGCACCTCCACACTCAGGAACAGCTTCATCCCCAGGGCCATAGCTGCTATGAACCGGTCCTGCTGAGCCGGATGGCCACAACGCATAGATGAACTTGCACTTTACCCTGTCCAAAACTGTTACAACTGTTTCGTTTCGTTGGGTTGCTGCTGTCTACATTACCTAAATTAATGCATCGTATGGGAGGCGCATTCCCAATCTCGTTGTACCCCTGGGTACAATGACAATAAAGATATATTGTATTGTATTGTATTGTATTGTACCATCACTCGAGTTTACATTGGAAACAAGCCAGCAAATGGCGGCCGTATTACCCAGAAGGCATTCGCTGCAGAAAGTGCCCTGGATGCTGCTGATACAGTTAATACTGTCATTGAAGACAGACCCAAAACGCTGGAACAACTCAGCGGGTCAGGTAGCATCCCCTTGGAGAAGGAACGGGTAAAGTTTCCGGTCGAGACCCTTCTTCAGACTGAAAGGTCACCTATTCCCCTTCTCCAAAGATGCTGCCTGACCCGCTGAGTTACTCCAGCTTTTTGTGTTGTATCTTTGGTGTAAACGGGCATCTGCAGTTCCAGCGGGTCAGGCAGCATCTCTGGAGAGAAGGAACGGGTAACGTTTCGGGTCGAGACCCTTCTTCAGACTGCGATCTCTGTGAAACCAGCATCTGCAGTTCTTTCTTACGCATTTTATCTGCAGTTCCATCCTCAGTGAGTTACTTTGGGCAGGGGATCGGGATGGAGATTCTGACTTACGTAAAATCTGATTTGCGTAATGGTTCAGGGAACGTAACGCTTACATTTAGGGTTGCGAACTTTCTCGCTCCCAAATAAGGGGCAAGGTGACGTCATCGCCCCGCGCCCCACGTGACCTCACCCAGCCAGCGGCCACGTGCTCCCGCTCCACCAATGGCGGCCGTCCGGGCCGGGAGGCGGGTTGCTATGCAACCTCCGGCAGGTGGCGCCCGGGCCTCCGGGCCTACACTGTCCGGGCCTACACTGTCCGGGCCTACACTGTCCGGGCCTACACTGTCCGGGCCTACAGTGTCCGGGGCCTACACTGTCCGGGGCCTACACTGTCCGGGCCTACAGTGTCCCCCGGGCCTACAGTGTCCCCCGGGCCTACAGTGTCCCCCGGGCCTAATACGGGACAAGGGCGGTCTCGTACGGGACAAACCAATTTAGCCCAAAGTACGGGATGTCCCGGCTAATACGGGACAGTTGGCAACCCCACTTACATAGGTCGGTGAGTGCTTGCAATCTACATCCATATTGTTATTAAGATACAGGAGCTAATGGTTTAGGATTGGCAATATTTCCAACTGAATGGTAAATTTAATCTGGATACTAAATCTCGCAACACCATCATTGCAACAGACTTACCCTTGTGCCATCGAATCTTCTCCCCTCGTAGTCCTGACCTTGCAGAGTTTGAACTGTGCACGTCTGTCACAGAATACAAGCAACACAATCAGTTAGATAGAAGGCATTCACTGATTAGAAACGTAGAAAATAGGTGCGGGAGTAGGCCATTCGGCCCTTCGAGCCAGCACCGCCATTCAATGTGATCATGGCTGATCATCGAAAATCAGTACTGTTCCGGCTTTCTCCCCATATCCCTTGATTCCGTTATATTTAATATATATTTAAATAAGCTATATTTACCTCTCTCTTGAAAACATCCAGTGAATTGGCCTCCACGGCCTTCTGTGGCAGAGAATTCCGCAGGTTCACAACTCTCTGGGTGAAAATGATTTTCCTCAACTCAGTCCTAAATGGCCTATTCTTCAACTTAGTTAGAAAGAAAGCATTCACTGATTGCACCAATCCGCTTTCAGTAGACTTTAGAGGAAAAGCACAGAAACACCGCCTCATGCACTTACACTTTCCTGCATATAAAGGATGAGGGTGCTGCACCAATGCAGGAGAGGTTTGGGCCCAACTGGTCCACTTGATCTGGTATCCCTCTAAACCTCTCCTATCTATGCATGTCACTCATGAACTGCCAAGGCTCTGTGGGGGAGGACCACAGTCTAGGGTACTTCTGCTGCTGGACATTGGGGGGCAGAGTCCGGAGGGGGCACCCCTCAAACAAGGGTAGGGAGATTACCCCAGGGGGCCACGCACATGGCAAAAGGTGTTTTGTTTGAAGATAATTTGTAGGATGTATTTTTGTGCTGTTTTGTGCTAATATCCATACCTTGCATCTGCCTTCACTCAGACAGGCACAAGCACAAAATAAAACTGCTCTCAATGGGCGCTTGTCTGTACGGAGTTGGTACGTTCTCCCCGTGACATGCGTGGGTTTTCTCCTAGATCTTTGGTTTCCTCCTCAAACTCCAGAGACGAGCAGGTTTGTCGGTTAATTGGCTTGGTAATTTCATCTAAATTTCATTTATTTAGGGGTTGTAGACAAGGATGCCCACTATCCCCACTTGCTGAGAGTATTAGATCAAATTCAGATATTCATGGCTATAACACTAAACATACAACCAATAAAATTTCTTTATATGCGGATGATGTATTAATATACATTACAAAGCCAGAAATTAGCATTCCGAATTTATTAAATCTCATAACTCAATTTGGTTTATTTTCAGGTTATAGAATTAACTGGTACAAAAGTGAAATTATGCCAATAATTGAGCACAATCCGGCCATACTTCAACAATTTCCTTTTAAAATTGCCTATGAAAAGTTTAAATATCTTGGAATTTACGTGACTAGGAAATATACTTCTTTATTTAAATTAAATTTTCCTCCTTTACTCACTAAATTACACAGAAATATCCAATTTTGGAAAACACTTCCCATATCATTAGTTGGTCGTAGTAATGCTATAAAGATGATCTTTCTTCCACAGCTACTATACTTATTTCAAGCAATTCCGATCTATCTTCCAAAAAAGTTTTTTTTTTAAATTGATTCAATTATTACTAATTTTATTTGGGACTACAAGACTCATAGAATAAATAAAAGACATCTATGTAAGTCTAAAACTAATGGAGGAATTGCCTTACCTAACTTCTTATTTTATTATTGGGCGGTTAATATTAAAAATATAACCTGCTGGTTGGATGACACTGATCAACAACCGGATTGGTTAAAGATGGAGAAAGAGGATTGTTTACCATTTGATATTGGTGCGATCCTCTTAACTCCAATAAATTTAAATAAAAAAACATATGGAGGTAATCCCATTATACACAGTGTTATCCGTACCTGGAAACAATTAAATCTTACTTTAAAACTGAGTAAATTATCTGCTTTCCTCCCTATTGCGAATAACCCTTCTTTTAAACCGTCTGTCTTAGATAGAGGATTTGCTCAATGGAAAAGTTATGGAATTAAAAGGGTGGGAGATCTTTATCATAAGGGAACTTTTCTTTCTTTTCAGGATTTACAGCAGAAGTATGGATTACATGTTAATAATTATTTTAGATATTTACAACTTAGAGATTATGTAAAAGTACACATGCAAGAATATAAGTTTAGAGGTCCAGAAACTCTTGATGTATGCCTGAATCGACATTATAATTCAAATAAATTAATATCCTTTATTTATAATACTCTCCTAGATAATGACATTCCGTCATCAGAATCTTATAGACGAGCATGGGAGGACGAATTGAATCAACTCATAATGCAAGATATATGGGATGAAAGTTTACAACATATACACCAATGTTCATTAAATACTAGACATTCCTTAATACAATTTAAAATAATACATAGATTACATTATTCGAAGACGAAATTAAATAGGATTTTTCCTAGTATCTCTCCTATTTGTGATAAATGTCAATTTCAAGAAGCTAATTTAACTCATATTTTCGTAACTTGCATAAAAATGCAAAATTTCTGGTTGGAGATTTTTAAAATAGTTTCTAAAGTTATCAACCAGCAATTGGATATGGATCCAAAATTAATTATATTAGGATTATCAGAACATACTACAAACTTTACAACAAGTCAGGTACATTTTCTTGATTACAGTTTAATAACTGCGAAAAAATTAATACTTAAATTTTGGAAAAAAACAATAACCCCCACAATTAAAATGTGGACTACGGAAATGACAGAGACCCTGCATTTGGAAAAAATAAGATTTGCCTTAATTGACAAACCTGAGTTATTTTTAAAAATATGGTCTCCATTTATTGAATTTTTAGAAAAGTAAATGGGTTTGGCACAGGACTAAAATAAAAATTTAAAATTAAAAGTTGAAACTTGAGTTTAGGGTTGGATGTACAACTGTGGTTATTGTCTCCCGGATCTACCTCCTTTAATTTTTATAGTTATACCTTTTTTTAAATTTTCTTATTCTCTCTTTCCAATAGTTTATAGTTTTTTTTTCTTTCTTCTTTATTTTTTATTTTCTCTCTTTAAAAATTTAAAAATTGAAGCTACGTAAGAACTTTGTAACAAATTTGTCTTTTATTTCTATTTGTACCTATGCTTTTCAAAAATAAAAATATTATAATTGGCTTGGTATGAACGTAAAATTGTCCCCAGCATGTATTGGATAGTGCTAATATGCGTGGATCGCTGGTCGGCTTGGACTGAAGGGCCTGTTTCCACACTGTCTCGAAACTAAACTGAAAAACGAAACTAAAAAAGACCCTGGTACAAATTCAGTACTGCAACATTTTGTGAATGATGAATAATGTTCCTGCCATACGTACCCTGAAAGGGAGCAGTGAAAGTGCGTACTCTATTAACAACCTCATCAATCTCTTGGAATAGAAGATGAACTCATCTCGACAAGTGTCTTTATTTCTGAAAAGGAAATGGTGCTGTCAGCCTTCCCTCGATACTTCATTTGGAAAATGCACACTGCTTTACACAAACAAAACGTTGCATCTCGTTAACAGAGCCACGTACAAAATAAAGAGGAAACCAGAAACTGCAGATGCTAGTTAAATAAAAAAAAGACACAAAATGCTGGAGTAACTCAGCGTGTCAAGCAGCATCTCTGGAGAACATGGATCGGCGATGTTTGGGTCGGGACTGAAGGAGGGTCTCGACCCGAAACGTCACCTATCCATGTTCTCCAGAGCTGTCGAAGAGCCGAATGACCTACTCCTGCACCTATTTCCTATGTTTCTATCTATGCTGCCTGACCCGCTGAGTTACTCCAGCACTTTGTGCCTTTTCAAGCACAGTAACAGTAGTTTTGCATAGTACTAAAATATCTCTGCATTTCCCAGTGATTTATAGTTTGAACACAAATCAAAACATGTTCCTAACATGTTCATGATATCTCCCTTTCATTCCGGTTCTGTATCCCTTGCACTTTCTTAATCTTTTACTTCTATACTTTATTTACAAGGGAACAATTTGAAAGATTGTGAAGTTAACACATTCTTGACCAGAATTCAAGGGTGCAATTTAGATACAGCATTCAGATATTGTCCAGAAATTAGTTTAGACTTAAGTTTAAACTAGTGTGTAATGTACAAGAAAATAACTGCAGATGCTGGTACAAATTGAAGGTATTTATTCACAAAATGCTGGAGTAACTCAGCAGGTCAGGCAGCATCTCAGGAGAGAAGGAATGGGTGGCGTTTTGGGTCGAGACCCTTCTTCAGTCTATATCCTTCCTTTGTCCCGCCCCCTCCCCTGACATCAGTCTGAAGAAGGGTCTCGACCCGAAACGTCACCCATTCCTTCTCTCCAGAGATGCTGCCTGTCCCGCTGAGTTACTCCAGCGTTTAGTGTCTATCTTCGGTTTCAACCAGCGTCAGCAGTTCCTTCCCACACCAGTATGTTCTTGACTTGCTGAAGGCTTTCACCAAAGTTCTGCTTGAATAGCCATCAGTTGGCGTTCCACATGGAATGCCACTAGACTTGTAGCAGATGGCTCAGAAGCTGCAGAATTAGATAAGCAAAATAATTAAGTCAAGCAGCGGTAGGGGAAATTATTGAAAACAAACGCACTAAAAAGAATAGGGAGGCAAAGTAGCTGTGTGAAACATGTCAAAAGAGCGAAGGATTAATTTGACAGATACAGGGAATCTGTGCAATGAAGTGCAGAAAGTAAGTCCAAAATACCACACAGCTATCTGAGTAGCAAAAGTTCAAGAGACGCTACAAACTCTGTTTAGAAGACGTGATGAATTGGTTGTCTGAAAATGATTCTTCTGAAAGTGGAGATAAAAAGGGACTCCAGATGCTGAAATCTGGAGCAACAATCAAACTGCTGGAGTGGCTCAGCGGATCAGGCAGCATCTGTGGAGGTAGAGGGATGGTCGACGTTTCGGGTCGAGATTGAGAGTGAGGGGATCTGGAGCAGACTAGCTGGGCGAGGGGAAAGGATGAGGCAGGAGCTGGCAAGCGATGATTGGAGGGAGGAAGGAATTGCAGATGCCGGTTTATAGCAAAGATAGACACAAACTGCTGGAGTAACTCAGCAGGTCAGGTGCTGTATCGCTAAACTAAACTAGGTTAAGTCAAAGCGATGGGTTTGCAGGTGGCTTTTAGGTCAGTTTAGTTTATTGTCATGTGTGCTGAGGTACAGTGAAAAGCTTTTGTTGCTATCCAGTCAGCAGAAAGACAATGCATGATTACATTCAAGCCACTTACAGTGTATACATACATGATGAGCATATATCGTTTAGTGAAAGGTAAAGCCACAATGTCTGATCAAGGATAGTCCAAAGGTCACCATTTCGGTAGATAGTAGTTCAGGGCTTATATATAGTGTAAGAAAATAACTGCAGATGCTGGTACAAATTGAAGATATTTATTCACAAAATGCTGGAGTAACTCAGCAGGTCAGGCAGCATCTCAGGAGAGAAGGAATGGGCGACGTTTCGGGTCGAGACCCTTCTTCAGACTGATGCTCTCTGGTTGCAGTAGGATGGTTCAGTTGCCTAAAATTAGCTGGGAAGAAACTATCCCTGAATCTGGAGGTGTGCGTTTTCACACCTTAGTTTAGTTTAGAGATATAGCGCGGAAACCGGCCCCTCGTGTCCGCGCCGACCAGGGACCCCCGCACACCAACTCTACCCTGCACACACTATGACAATTTACATTTGCACCAAGCCAATTAACCTACAAACCTGCACGTCTTTGGAGTGCGGGAGGACACCGAAGACCTTGGGAAAAACTCCCAAGCAGGACACCGGGAGAACGTGCAAATGTTACGGATGCTGCCTGATCCGCTGAGCCACTCTAACAGTTTGATTGTTGCTCCGGATTCCAGCATCTGCAATCCCTTTTTATCTCCACTTTCAGAAGAATCGTTTTCAGACAACCAATTCATCACGTTTTCTAACCAGAGTTTGTAGCGTCTCTTGAACTTTTGCTACTCAGATAGCTGTGTGGTATTTTGGACTTATTTTCTGCACTTCATTGAACAGATGATTAGTCATTCCCTGTATCAGTCAGACAAGCAGCCGTAGTCGGGATGGAACCCGGGTCTCTGGCGCTGTGAGGCGGCAACTCTACCGCTGCGCCACCGTGCTGCACGTGGCTTAATTGCCGGATAACTGTGGAGGAATGTCTAGACGTTTCACCAAGGCGGATGAACTGAGACAGTACCTAATGAAGGTGTGCATCCCCTGGACTTGCGGAGTGCTCTTCAACACACTCAGCGTTTCCGGCAATGGTTGCGCTTGGTGGGCAGAAGCCAAAGTAGCCCTAGAGCGATACAACGAGGAGATAGACGTTATGAAACAACTCAACGCTCCACAGAGCCATCAGTTATGCTTTATGCATTTGCTTTTTAGAATGTGCAAATACTCAGAAAGCTGCAAAAACATTTTAACATTTGATATATGAAGCTTTTTATATTTGACGTGACTAAGAGATGCATTATATCTTGATTGAATTTTGCATCCTCGTTTGGAATAAAGAATATTCCGGATTATTTGCCCAATAACTAAATACCAAATGGAATTATCCAAACTGTTACTGCACACAAAATCATTCAAAGTTATTTGCACGATAACTAAAAGGCAAATGGAATTATCTAAACAAATAGTTACTGTGTACTTCAGCCAATCACCAAAAGTAGAGCAAAATATATTGGCGACTAATTTAAACTTCTGTATTAAGTGAAAACGGCAATGTGTGATAAGCTGTCTGACGTACGACATCTTATTCTGCTGTGGAAATGAACATTGCAGTTCTTCCATGCCATTCTTTATCATTGACATTCTTTAGTCAGAGGGTGGTGAATCTGTGGGATTCTTTGTCGCAGAAGGCTGTGGAGGCCAAGTCAGTGGATATTTTTAAGGCAGAGATAGACAGATTCTTGATTAGGACGGGTGTCAGGGGTTACGGGGAGAAGGCAGGAGAATGGGGTGAGGAGGGAGAGATAGAACAGCCACGATTGAATGAATGGCAGTGTAGACTTGATGGGCCGAATGGCCTAATTCTGCTTCTATCACTTATGACCTTATGATTGCGTGTGCGTGTAAAAGATGGGCAATCTTTTAAAACCAATTGTACACCATTACCCGAGAGTAAGTTAGACTGCCTGCCAATAACAACTGTTGGTGTCACTTTACAAATAGTGTGGACAGATCCTCACTCAGATAGAACTTAATGCATTAGACGTTGGCAGGGCTTGACGAAGAGTAAATGTGTGAGAGAAAAATATTAAAATATACTCTTTTAACTTCTTAAGTGTGATAGTGTCGTACAGCATGGAAACAGGCCCTTTGGCCCAATTCATCCAAGATGCCCCATTTAAGCCAGTCCCATATGCCCGCCTTTGGCCCATATCCCTCTAAGCCTTTCGTATCCATGTACCCATCCAAGGAGGAGACTAGAGTTTCGTAAGCCCCTGCCTGTATGGGTCTCTGCTCACATCAGTGCTAACCGGTATATGGCAAATCCTGAGATTGGCAGTCCAGACACCAGACACGGGAATCAGTCTACAATCATCATCCATAGAGCCACTAAAGAATTTTAAGCATCTTTGGGATCATTTTTAATTCTCAGCTCCAGAGGAATTTGTGCAAAGCTACTCTCCCGACTTTCAATGGACACTTTTTCCCCACCCCATTCAGTAAACTCTTGTGACACAAGTTTCAACATCTAAGGTAGACACAAAATGCTGGAGTAACTCAGCGGGACAGGCAGCATATCGGGAGAGAAGGAATGGGTGATGTTTCGGGTTGAGACCCTTCTTCAGACTGTTGTCAGGGAAGGGGGCCTGACCCGCTGAGTTACTCCAGCATTTTGTGTCTCCCTTCGATTTAAACCAGCATCTAGCAGTTTTTTTCCCTACACCTCTCAACAATTAATGTTACTTGAGTACTCCAGCTTGCATTCACAGCTAGATTGTGCCAAGATTTTCTTAGTCTTATGCATTAACCCTCTTGATCTGCCTTCCCCATGGTTTGCTTTGCTTGCATGTTAACTTTCTATTATCTATCTTAACAATTATTTATAGGCTGATAAAGCAGAATATAATAGAAAGCCTAGCGATAAGGAAAAGTTTCATATGTTCTAGGAGCAGAATTAGGCCATTCGGCCCATCAAGTCTACCCCGCCATTCAATCATGGCTGATCTATCTCTCCCTCCCAATCCCATTCTCCTGCCTTCTCCCCCTACGCCTTTGACAGCTTTACGAATCAAGAATCGGTCAATCTCCGCCTTAAAAATATCTTGGCCTCCACACCCAATCTGTGGCTGATAAACATCTTTAATTTTATCATGAGATTCTTATTCAATATCTTGCAACCTGGAAATAATTATAGATGATGCTAAAAAAATAAATGTTATCATATTTTTAGTTAATTGCTTCCTTTGATGAGATGGGGGGGAAATTAATGCAAACATCAAGATATAATACCTAGAATATTTTCATGGTATTTGTTCATGATTTTCAGATCTAATGCGCCACAACTGATATCTTTATGCAGAGACAGACTCTTGATTAGTACGGGTGTCAGGGGTTATGGGGACAAGGCAGGAGAATGGGGTTAGGAGGGAGAGATAGATCAGCCATGATTGAATGGCGGAGTAGACTTGATGGGCCGAATGGCCCAATTCTGCTCCTATCACATGAGAGCTTATTAAATACAAACAGCGATTAATTTGCTGTCAATTTGTGAGCGTGGGCACAACTGAAGCCCTAGAGAAGTTTTATTAAATTCCTCAAAAGCATCGTAAATGATAAAACATGGTCAACAGAACCAAACAGCAGATTAAATTAGTCCCGAACCGTCTCCCAAATGAACTGCGGAAACCTTGACAGGAATGTCATCCTTAATTAAGTGAGATGTTGGCGGTTGCTAGGCGACTGTCTCAGAGTTCAACACTGATGTTTATATTTTCAGTAGGTGAGACCCCGGTATAACTTAGCAGCCGTCATCTGCTCGGTTAGAATGTGCAGGGTGTTACTTAGTTAATGGATTTTCATTAAAGTTTCCATTTAGTTTGGTTTAGTTTAGAGGCATGGAAACTGGCCCTTCGAGTCTGCTCTGACTAACACGAGTTCTATCCTACACTCCAGGAACAATTTACAGAAGCCATGAACCTACAAACGCGTACTCCGTACGTTCTCCCTGTGACAATACACAATAGGTGCAGGAGGAGGCCATTCGGCCCTTTGAGACAGCACCACCATTCAATGTGATCATGGCTGATCATTCTCAATCAGTACCCCATTTCTGCCTTCTCTCCATACCCCCTGACTCCGCTATCCTTAAGAGCTCTATCTAGTTCTCTCTTGAATGCATTCAGAGAATTGGCCTCCACTGCCTTCTGAGGCAGAGCATTCCACAGATTCACAACTCTCTGACTGAAAAAGTTTTTCCTCATCTCCGTTCTAAATGGCCTACCCCTTATTCTTAAACAGTGGCCCCTTGTTCTGGACTCCCCCAACATTGGGAACATGTTTCCTGCCTCTAACGTGTCCAACCCCTTAATAATCTTATATGTTTCGATAAGATCCCCTCTCATCCTTCTAAATTCCAGTGTATTTTATGATCGCGTAGGTTTTCCGGTTTCCTCCCACATTCCAAAGACATACAGGTTTGTGGGTTAATTGGCGTCTGTAAGTTATCCTTGGTGTGTAGGATAGAACTAGTGGATGGGTGATCAGCTGGTGTATGGTGGTCGGCATGGATTCGACAGGCCGAGGGCCTGTTTCCATGCCACACTGAACACTTTGTATCTTTTTTAAAAATGAACCAACATCTTCGGTTCCTTGTATCTTCAACATTACCTCAATTGGTCAAACAGGGAGAGAAACTGAGCAGCCAATGAAATGGGTCAAAGCCAGGAATCTGTGTAGATGGGGCTGAACTAGATCAGTGGATGGGAGGAAATGCCATCAACCTACACTGGCGAACACTAGCGACCACTGAACAGGCTACTGCTGATATTGAGTGGATATGGTAGAATATTATTGCATGTGGCCTCATTGCACCCATGTTAAGTTGGTCGGGGAAAAATACCCGCCCAGCATTTGCACTATCGGTTATAATTGCCTATGGCTTGATTGCACTTGTAGAGTTAGAGTTAGGATGGGTAGCAGACAACTGAAGCCTTTCACTGTATCTTGGTACACATGGCAATAATAAACCATTGGCAATATCTATGGTACTCCAGCTAGCGTGTCAGCAGATTGTGTTCCCAAGCCCTGAACTGGTGAACAAAAGATCTTTCATCCAAACCAAAGCAAAGGAGGCTGGTATCTAAACGTTACCCATTTAGCGCAAAGATTTGTGGCACGATGGCACAGCGGTAGAGTTGCTGCCTTACAGCGCCGGAGACCCGGGTTCAATCCCGACTACGGGTGCTCTCTGTACGGAGTTTGTACGTTCTCCCCATGGGTTTTCTCCGAGAACTTCGGTTTCCTCCCACACTCCAAAGATGTACAAGTTTGTAGGTTATTTGGCTTGGGTTTGTATACTTGGTATAATTGTATATGTCCCTAGTGTGCGTAGGATAGTGTTAATGTGCGGGGATCGCTGGTCGGTGCGGACTCGGTGGGCCGAAGGGCCTGTTTCTGCGCTGTATCTCTAAACTAAACTATATTTCATACATTCATATGTTCGATATTGTTTGATGTGCTGACTCGCATATCAGTACCAAACTTAACACTGTTTATTCCCACCTGCCCACGTTTGTCCCATATCCCTCTAAACCTTTCATGTCCATGAATATCTTTTTAAAAAGTAGTCATGTCATAAGGAAAAAGAGCAGAATTAGGCCATTCGGCCCATTGAGTCTACTCTATCATTTAATCACGGTTCATCTCTCTCTCCCTCTCAACCCCATTTTCCTGCCTTCTCCCCATAACCCTCGACCATCTCTCAATCTCCACACTGGGTGGGTGTCAGTAAATATTAGGGCTAGCTTAGGGAATTTTTTTCCTGAGATAGACATTTTTTTAAAGATCAGTTCTTGGCTCCAATTGCATCGTTATCTGGTATCTTAATTTGCACCGTGAGATTAATTCTTTTGCGGAACTTTAATGAAACGCGTGCCTTATTTGTTTCTCGTGTTTACTGGGTCCCCCTGTCAGTTTGTTCAGTACCACGGGAAATTTAGAGAAGGCTGGATTTTGAAGTTGGTATGTTCTGCCCTTGCGGTTACATTTCACAACGCCTACACACAAATAATGCACCTTAGAAATGCAGACGCAAGTGTTAGAAGTTGGGGGAAGGGAGCAGAGCAGAAGATGTTATTTTTAAGAAAGTACGTGCTGCTTTGTAGTGATGACTTTGTAAATTTTGATTAGTTTTAGCAATTTTTGTTTTCCTTGCTCAGATCTCTGATTTTGCTGGCGATTTGTCGATGATGACAGGAATTAAAGTAAAATGCTGGAAGCATTCAGTTGGTCAGGCTGCATCTGGGGAAGAGAAATGAAGGCAATGGAGGGGAAATGAGGCTAGCTTGATTGGGGGCTTGAGTGACTCTATGGCTCTAAATCGAGCCAATATTGAAGGTTGAAGAACATACATCTACAGAGAGACACAGAAAACATATCTGTTTTCAGTTGTTGAGGAGGTAGGGGGTAGTGAGTAGGTAGTTCATGTCATAGGAGCAGAATTAGGCCAATCGGCCCATCGAGTCTACGATCTATTCCTCTCAACCCCATTCTCCTGCCTTCACCCCATAACCCCTGACACCCGTACTAATCAAGAATCTGTCAATCTCCGCCTTCAAAATATCAATTGACGGCCTCCACAGCCTTCTGTGGCAATGAATCCCACAGATTCACCACCCTCTGACTAAAGAATTTCCTCCTCGTTTCCTTTCTAAAGGAACGTCCTTTTATTCTGAGGCTGTGCCCTCTAGTCCTAGACTCTCCCACTAGTGGAACCATCCTCTGCCACATCCACTCTAACCAGGTAGAAAGGAATCTTTCTGTTTGGCCTGGCCGAGGTGCCTCAGCCAGACTTCCATGCTCTCTGGACCATTGTACTTCCAAATGCCAGCACGATATAACCCATCTTGATTTCTCCATTCCCCTAGCCCGCTCCAGTCTCACCCCCTCTGAAAGCACAGCAAACCACTCGAAAAACATTTTGAGAGTCTGAAGAAGGGTCCCGACCCAAAAACGTCACCTGTCCACGTTCTCCAGAGATGCTGCCTGACCCGCTGAGTTACTCCAGCGTTCTGTGTCCATTTCTCCATCCCCACACCCCCTTTTACCCATTGACACCATTGTCTTTACAATGCAATTTTCTATAACGCAAGGTTTCGTAGGTGCAACCCGAGTTACTCCAACTCTTTGCGTCTTTTCTTGCTATGGTGATAAATCTTTGAAATAACCTGGTTGATATATTAATGGGGGGGGTTGCTAGCTCTACCACTGCGCCATTGAAAAACCCTACGCAGTGTTATTCATGCCTGAAATACTAGTCACTCGTGATAGCGAGACAGTCTATTACAATGAAACTGCTGCCAAACACCTTTACGTGACAACCAGGAACACAGGACTGAGCCGAGCTTTTTGAGCCGAGCCCAACTCTGTGTTGCACCTCTGCAAGAACTTGTCCATATGCACCTTGGCTTGAGGATTGGGTCCAAGCAGTTGTTGCAATCCTGAAACCTACTCTAAAGTCACTTTAGATCGTGTCACTGTGAAAGTGCAAGGAACAGGGCCACATTAAAGCTTAGATTTCGAAACAAGGAACTGCAGATGCTTGTGTCTTAAAAAAAGAAGACACAAAGTGCTGGAGTACCTCGGGTAACTCCCAAGAAAACGTGCATTATCAGGTCAGGCAGCATCTCTGGAGAACATGGAGAGGTGACGTTTTGGGTCGGGACCCTTCTTCAGGCCGATTGTAGGGGGGGGGGGGGGGGGGGAGAGAAAGCTGGAAGAGAGGAGGGGCAGGACAAAGCCTGGCATGTCATAGGTGGATATAGGTTGGCCAAAGGCCAGAGATGAAAAGACCGAAGGCACGAGACAAAATGATTGAAGAGTTGTGAATTGTGAAGCTAGAGGAAGGATCGCAGGTGGAAGAGGAGGGAGAGGGAAGTAAAGGAGTGCGAGCAGGGTGGGGTACAGAGGGAGGGGGTGGTGCTCAGATTTAGTCGTGCCTTTAGTTAAGATGGAGATTTCCAAGCGCAGGTTATCAAAATCTGGTCCAAATCTCAAAACCAAGATGAGTTAATTAGTTGCCGTTTCTTTGAGCAGCTTCTAACAAGCAAAGAACACTCCAAGCAGGAGACACCCCTCCACAAATCAGCTACCTACCACAACATAAAGAGGGAATAGATGAAAATATCAATAAGCAAGGAATTAGTTACGTTAATTAAAGCCACTTCAATACATTCTAGCTGCAGGGAGAGCAAAATATACGAAGCCGTTGGAAGCATTTGTGGGAGATTATTATTTGTTTTACGCTTCACCGCTATCGCCAGACACTAGGAACGATAGAGAACAGCGAGGAAAGCAAATGAAAGATGCAAATTCTGCTCACATATCCCAACGCAGTTTCCTCTGTTCACATGGGAATTATGTTCGCAGCGGGGCAAGTGAGGGGGAAAAACAGATGGAGAGGAGAGAAGAGATTTCAACTCATTAATGCCTAACGACAAAAACAAATCACAACCGTCTCCAGTGGGCGGTGGCAGGACATCTTTGTGTCATGTAGTGCTTGATTACTCTTTTAGAAATTTTGAGGCGGCAAATCAATTTTGTCAACACATCCCAACGTTAAACTCTTAAATACACAAGTTAAGAGGTTTTTTTTTTAAAATTAAAAAAAACGTGACAAGAAAATAGCCATTTGTTCACATTTTTAACCGGCAGAAACTGAGGCGAAAATAATTTTTCGAAAGAATGGCACTACAAACATGGTAGATGTCACAGACTGTCACTGGAGACATGGTATTACGCTCTGAAGCCTCAAAACTTGCTGTGTTCACTTCCTGTCACGTTTCCATTGCAGGCATCCACGGGCAGAAACTTGTCTTGGTTAAGTTCGGTCTTAAATCGTGGAAACTGCCTCGTCTGTTCACGATGGTCAGCCTTCCATTCATCTCGGATTATTTCAAAGCAATTTGCCGACTTTGAGCAGGCCAGAAGGTTAGAAAGTTGTTCCGTAACCCATTTTACGAGTTTGTAAAAAAGTTTGTAAAATAGTTGCTCTGTAACCAGTCAGAATGGAGACACTTTGAGCACTGACCCTGCTCTGCAACATACACCTTTTACAATAAAATTTGGCTAAGTAGTGGTTGAGGAAAATAATTATCATGCCCACAAAACTATTAGGCAATGAGTATATATATCTTCACGGAATAACTTAATTCAGAAACATGGGGGCCCGGACAATAGTTTTAAATAACTTGATTCAGAAACAAGATTTGAAAAACTTCAGTTCAGTACAGTTTAGTTTATTGTCACATGTACCGAGGTACAGTGAAAAGCTTTTCGTTGCATGCCAACCAGTCAGCGGAAAGACAACACATGATTACAACACATATAAGATTATTAAGGGGTTGGACATGTTAGAGGCAGGAAACATGTTCCCAATGTTGGGTGAGTCCAGAACCAGGGGCCACAGTTTAAGAATAAGGGGTAGGCCATTTAGAACGGAGATGAGGAAAAACCTTTTCAGTCAGAGAGTTGTAAATCTGTGGAATTCACTGCCTCAGAAGGCAGTGGAGGCCAATTCCCTGAATGCATTCAAGAGAGAGTTAGATAGAGCTCTTAAGGATAGCGGAGTCAGGGGGTATGGGGAGAAGGCAGAAACAGGGTACTGATTGAGAATGATCAGCCATGATCACATGGAATGGTGGTTCGAAGGGCCGAATGGCCTACTCCTGTACCTATTGTCTATTGACAATCGATCCGAGTATAGATACATGATGAGGGAATGTCATCGTTAAAGTAAGAAATGTTGCTGTAGGAGTAGAGATTTAAGAGTGTGGAGCGATCGTAATATGTGATTGTAGATCTGCCTCTGAGGCTGGCACGCAAACCGCCGCCTGGGCTGGGCGCCATCTTGGAAGCACAGCCTTAATTGAGAAACAACTGGGACCAGGACAATAGTTTTAAATAACTTAATTCAGAAACACGCAGGGGCAGGACAATAGTTTTAAATAACTTGATTCAGAAACAAGGAGGACAGGACAATAGTTTTAAATAACTTGATTCAGAAACAAGTAGGGCAGCACCATAGTTTTAAATAATTCAGAAACTAGGGTCCATTATTACTTCTTGTAGCGAAGCAAGGGTCAGTATTCACAGTGCCTCATGCAGCTCAGAGTATACAGTGCAGTCCTACTGTAGCTTGTTCCTACCTTACATTGAGCTCCCGCTGTGTTGAAAAGAGTAACAATTCGTTCAAGCAATTTTTTTTTTTTTAATAGCACATCCAAGAGGGGGAAGAAAAAAGTTTTTTAAACAAAGAATGTATTTAACACTTTGCAGTATTTACACACACACACACTCTACTTGTTTCGGCAAGCTTTGCTCTGTGGAAACGTCACCACTCATTACGGGCCGCGGGTGAGAGTTTTAGTCGAGAGATTTAGGGAGAAATTATTGATCTCAAGCAAAATCTTTTCAGAAGCAAGATGAGCTGAAGGGTAAGAGTACTGTTAGTGGGCTAAAAGGTCAAATCCACCTTGTTTTATAATAAATACTCCAGCTTTAAATTAATGCAGAGTGTCTTAACCATTTGAATGCTGAAAAGCCTTCCTAGAGCATAGAACAGCACAGCACGAGAACAGGCCCTTCTGCCCACAATGGTTATGCTAAAACTATGTCTTATCTGCCTGCACATAATCCATATCCCTCCGTATCCATACGCCTATTCAAAGGCCTCTTAAATGCCACGATCATATCTGCCTAAACCACCAACCCTGGCAACGTTTCCACGCATGCACCAACTTTGGGTCTACCAAAAAACCTTGACCCACCCATCTCCTTTAAACTTTGCCCCACTTGCCTTAAAGCTATGTCTTTTAGTATTTGATTTTTCCATTCTGGGAAAAAGGTTCTCACTGTCTACCCCATCTCCGCCTCTCATTTTATATATTTCTCAAGTCTTTTTCTGTAACTTGATGATCTATTCAGATTATATTTGAACTTCCAAATGTGGTTACATATAGAACAGCATAAAATACAGGACATTTCACTCTTCCAACTATTGACTCTAGACGTTAGAGATACAGCGTAGAAACAGGCCCTTCGGCCCATCGAGTCCAGCAATCACCTCGTACACTAGCACTATCCTACACAGTAGGGGGGGCAATTTACAATTTTACCAAGCCAATTACCCTATAAGCCTGCATGTCTTTGGGATAAGGGAGGAAACCAGAGCACAATTTGAAGTATTTGGGGGTATATTTGGAGTATTCTGAGCAGGTTTAGGCACCATATCTGAGGAAGGATGTGCTAGCCCTGGAGAGGGTCCAGAGGAGGTTTACAAGAATGATCCCAGGAATGAGTGGGTTAACATATGATGAGCGTTTGTCGGCACTGGGCCTGTACTCACTGGAGTTTAGAAGAATGAGGGGGGACCTCATTGAAACATACAGAACAGTGAAAGGCTTGGATAGAATGGATGTGGAGAGGATGTTTTCATTAGTGGGAGAGTCTAGGACTGGAGGTCACAGCCTCAGAATTAAAGGAAGTTCCTTTAGGAAGGAGATGAGGAGGAATTTCTTTGGTCAGAAGGTGGTGAATCTGTTGAATTCTTTGCCACATAAGGCTGTGGAGGCCAAGTCTATGGACATTTTTGAGGCAGAGATAGATAAGAGTCGTGATTAGTGCAGGTGTCAGGGGTTATGGGGAGAAGGCAGGAGAATGGGGTTGAGAGGGAGAGATGGATCAGCCATGATTGAATGGCGGAGTAGACTTGAGGGGCTGAATGGCCTCATTCTGCTCCTATCACTTATGACCTTATGACCACCCGGAGAAAACCCCTGCGATCACGGGGAAAACGTACAGACTCTGTATGGATAGCACTGGTAGTCAGGATGCAACCCGGGTCTCTGGCGCTGTAAGGCACCAACTCTATTGCTGCGTCACTGTGCCGCCCTTAAAATTGGCAGTCCCAAAGAAATTCCAACTCCCACTCTCAATCTCCAATCTTTCTGTCCCTACCCCACAAACCCTAATAACATTTCCAATAATTACCTTCCTACACTGCAGAACATACCAACCAGCATTTCCTTTGGCAACAAGGTTTGAAGTTAGCAGGTAACTTTCAAATGCGTCACCCAAAACAGACCACATCAGCGCGCAAATGAAAATTAACGAGAATTATGCGGCAGAACATAAACACTCCTCTCTGAAAAACCAAAGTTAACTTTAGTTGTAAAATTACAAGTCAACTTGTTCAAAGTTGGTGGTGAACAATTTACGTCAGCCACACACGACTGAGACTTGGTTACACAAGGTCTCTTGGTTTATTCCTGCGTGGGACAGGAAAGGCTACGAATGTTTGTATTAGCTCTTGCAAACTTTCTTTGATGCAGAAATACTGCTGCTGTTTTCAACGGACTCTACGGTTTACGGATCAGATTGACTACCATGCAAAGCAAAACATTTCACTGTACAGATAAACCCTCATTATAACGGACCGTAAAGGGGGGAGGTTAGAGGACACAGAGTGCTGGAGTAACTCAGCGGGTCAGGCCACATCTGTGGAGAACGTGGATAGGTGACTTTTCTAGTCGGGGGCCTTCCAGACTCGTTGCTCTTTTTTTTTTTTTGTAAATCAGCATCTGCAGTGCTGGGTTTCCAAATCTTGTCTGGGAAATATATTGGCTGTGGATACGGTACGAGAGTACTTTATTCATCACCAAAGGGAAATTGCTCTGCCAGCGGTCACAACACACAACAAGGTACACGGAAATTTGAAATTAAAATTAAATTAGAGGTGAAAAGTGAAAAGGGAAAAAAAAAGAAAATGACTAGTGATTGTTCTGCCGTGTGCACAGGGCCTTCACCGGAACAAACGTACAAACAAACACAGGCTAAACTCTTCTGCGCATCTCCTTTAAACTTTTCCCTTCTCATCTTAAAACAAAATCCTCCAGTATTTGATATTTCCATTCTGGGATGAAGATTCGGACTCTCCACCCTGTCCATGCCTCTCATAATTTTGCATACCAAATTCATAATAAAATACAGATTTATCTCCATTTTATTTTAATTATGACTGGAGTATTCGTCCAGAGATTTTTTTACTTGGGAGCCAATCCTGAAACGAGTGCTGTCCGCACGTTTGTGCGTTCTCCCAGTGACCACGTGGGGTTTCTCTGGGTACTACAGTTTCCTCCCGCACTCGAAAGATGAAAAGGTCTGTAGGTTAATTTGGCTTCGGTAAAAATTGTAAATTGTCCCCAGTGTGTGAGATAGTGTTAGCGTACAGGGTGATCGCTGGTCGGCACGGACTCGGTGGGCCGAAGGGCCTGTTTCCACGCTCTATCTCTGAACTAAACACAAAATCTAAGCGGACAATTCTGTGCAGCACTGGAGGAATGCTGGAGGTGGCGACGGAGGAAATGTGAGGGGCGAGAAATGAAGACTTAGCACTGATGCCACTGAAAGAATACCGAGATGAATTATTCAAATCCACCCGGCTGGAAACTAGACAGCCTAACACTAACACTTTCAGTGTTGTGCAACTGATGGTCAAATTTTCCATTCATATGATGACAGCTACTGTCTGATTGATCACTTAAAACACTCGACAACACTGTTCCTGTAAAGAGTCACTCTTGAAATGAAACATCTGGGCTGCACAGCTTCCATTGATTGCAATGTTCAATCAAGAACCCTGATCCATTTGTTCCAGGATAGGAAAGGTATGGTATGGTACTTTGTCACATGTACTGAAGCACAGTGAAATTCATTTCTGCATACAGTTCGGTGTCAGTATCACTGTGCATAAAGAATGGATCGACTGGGCTTATATTCACTGGAATTTAGAAGGATGAGAGGCGATCTTATAGTAGAAACATATAACATTCTAAGGGATTGGACAGGCTAGATGCAGGGACAATGTTCCCAATGTTGGGAGAGTCCAGAATCAGGGGGGGTCGCAGTTTAAGAATTAGGGGTCAGCCATTTTGGACTGAGATGAGGGAAAAACGTTTTCACCCAGAGAGTTGTGAATCTGTGGAATTCTCTGCCACAGAAGGCAGTGGATGCCAATTCACTGGATGTATTCAAGAGAGAGTTCGATATAGCTCTTAGGGCTAACGGAATCAAAGGATATGGGGAGAAAGCAGGAATGGGGTACTGATTTTGGATGATCAGCCATGATCGCATTGAATGGTGGTGTTGGCTCAAAGGGCTGAATGGCCTACTCCTGCACCTATTGTCTATTGTCTATTGTACTGCACTGAGACAATATAGAGTTGCCTGTTTGGCACCATTTTCAAGTCCCAGTTGTTATGTGCAGGGATCTTGAAGGTCTGTTGCCCTGGCAACATTGCAGGGTTGGCTGGGCTAAGTGTAGCCATGGTGAAACCAGCATAGATGAGGCATCTTGGTCGACACAGGCAAGTTGGGCCGAAGGGCCTGTTTCCAACCTGTGTGACACTAATATACTAGGCACATCCAGGACATCATTATCCTACCACCACATCTGAGGGAAAGCCATCAACTTTAAGTTTTAAAGTTAGAAATAATTAATTCCTTTATCACTCCTGGATCACCACCGCTGACTGGATCGCACGCAACAAAAGCTTTTCACTGCCACTTGGTACACGTGACAATAAACTGAGCTCAAAGTAAATGCAACCTAATATACACCAGTTGTAGTTTAGACTATTTACAATTGACTATAATTAAAATCTATTTGTTTTGGTCTTTGCTGTAAAATACATTGTTCGTGTCAAAGGAGCAGAATGATGCCATTTGGCCCATCAAGTCCTACTCTGCCATTAGATCATGGCTTTATCTTTCCCTCTCGACTCCATTCTCCTGCCTTCTCCACATAACCCCTGACACACCCACAAATCAGATAACATCTACAAAGGGTCAACGTCTCCAATCGTGCGGCCAGCAAACCTTGTCGACAGATAACAACCACAAAGTAGGTGAGACCGGGACAAAAGTTGTACTCTAGACCACACGGATATTTCCCACATCTGTTCCGGTAAATCCATCATCCTCTTGTGACACACAACAGCATCGTGACTCCTCCAGCTGCTCATCACGTTATTTTTAGAGTTTTAGAGTTACAGCACAGAAACAGGCCTTTTAGGCCCACCGATTCCGCACCGACCAGCGATCCACGCACATTAACACCATCTACACTAGGGACAATTTTTACACTTATACCAAGCCAATTAACTTACAAACCCGTACGTCTTTCGAGTGTGGGAGGAAACAGAAGTTCTCGGAGAAAACACACGCAGGTCACAAACAAACCTGCAAATAATGCAAAATAAATTGCAACTAAACAAGAGGCAACGCAAGGAAAGTCCTGAGGAGACACGAGAGACTGCAGATGCTGGAATCCTGAGCAAGCGACAAAGTGCTGGAGGAACTCAGTGGGTCAGGCAGCATGTGTGGAGGGAAATGGACAGACGATGTTTCGGGTCAATAGTTCCTCTGTCCCTCCCTTCCCCTCCTCCTTCCCAGATCTCCCTCTATCTTCCTGTCTCCACCTATATCCTTCCTTTATCCCGCCCCCGACATCAGTCTGAAGAAGGGTCTCGACCCGAAACGTCACCCATTCCTTCTCTCCCGAGATGCTGCCTGACCTGCTGAGTTACTCCAGCATTTTGTGAATAAATACCTTCGATTTGTACCAGCATCTGCAGTTATTTTCTTACACCCCTTCCTCAGAGTGATGGAGTAGAGGAGAGATAGCCTACAAGATATCTCCCTTCCACCATCTGCAGCACAGTTGTGCAGTGCTAGAGTTGCTGCCTTACAGCACCAGGGACCTGGATTCGATCCTGACCTCGGGTGCTGTCTGGAAGGAGTTTGCACGTTCTCCCTGTGACTGCGTGGGTTTTCCCCGGGAGCTCCTGTTTCCTGCCACATTCGAAGGATATGCAGGTTTGGAGGCTAATTGGCTTCTGTAAATTATAAATTGCCCCCCGTGTGTAGGATGGTGTTAGTGCACAGGGATTGCTGGTCAGCAGGGACTCGGTGGGCCGAAGGGCCTGTTTCCCTGCTGCATTTCTAAAAAGTACACAGCTAAAAAACTAAAGATGCTGGAATCTTGAGCGAGAAACAAAATGCTGGAGGAACTCAGTGGGTCAGGCAGCATCTGTGGAGAGAAATGGACAGATGCTGTTTTGGGTCAGGACCCTTTCTCAGACTGGAGTAGAGGGGAGATAGCCTATAAATGACCTTCCTTCCACACCCCTCCATCATCAGTCCGAAGAAGGGTCCCAACCTGAAACGTCATCTGTCCATTTCCTTCCACAGATGCTGCCTGACCCACTGAGTTCCTCCACCAACTTTGTTTTGTGTTCAAAGATAATCCTTATGTTTCTATCTAACACTAGATGGTGCTGCTCTGCTAAAACATAGACAGAGTGTTTAGCATCTAAACCTGTACATGTGTAGGAAGGAACTGCAGATGCCGGTTTACACCGAAGATGGACACAGAAAGCTGGAGTAACTCAGCGGGACAGGCAGCATCTCTGGAGAGAAGGAATGGGTGATGTTTCGGGTCGAGACTCTTCCACGAATCTGAAGAAGTCCAACCCATTCCTTCTCTCCACAGATGCTGCCTGTCCCACTGAGTTACTCCAGCTTTTTGTGTCTAAACCTATACATGTTGTCATTGGGTTATGGTCACCTAACTAATATACACCACTAGATATGAACAAGCTCTCATAAAGCTATTTAATTCGAAAATCTAATGGATGATTGATGCTACAAACATGGAACAGTACAGTGCAGGAAGGAATGGCAGGTGCCAGTTTACACCGAAGATAGACACAAAATGCTGGAGTAACTCAGCGGGTCAGGCAGCATCACTGGCAGAAGGAATGGGTGACGTTTCGGGTCGAGACCCTTCTTCGGGGGAGAGGGAGCCTAGAGATATGGAAGGGAAAGGTGTGAAAATGATAGTTCAAAGCGGATGAGGCTAAGGAAATGTAGAGTACAGGAACAGGCCATTCGGCCCACAATGTTCGCTCCGAACATCCTGTTTAAACTGAAGTCACGCCTTTTTCAGTAAAGAGTATTCTGATTTAACTTCTATTTTTACAAAGTATCTAGATAGAGCTCTTAAGGATAGCGGGCGGAGTCAGTGGGTATGGGGAGAAGGCAGGAACGGGGTACTGATTGAGAATGATCAGCCATGATCACATTGAATGGCGGTGCTGGCTCGAAGGGCCGAATAGCCTCCTCCTGCACCGATTGTCTATTGTCTATATACTTCACAAAGCTCTTTTTATTATTTGTCTCTTAAGAGGAATTGATCAAATTGTTGAACATTTCTTCACGACCTAATCATGACTTTGATCCTAACTGAGGGTGCTGTCAGCACAGTGTTTGTACGTTCTCCCTGTGACCACGTGGGTTTTCTCCGGGTGCTCCGGTTTCCTCCCTCACTCCAAAGAGGAGCAGTTTTGTAAGTTAATTGGTTTCGGTAAAATTGTCCCTCGTGTGTAGGACAGAACTCGTGTGAACAGGTGACAGCTGGCCGGCAAGGACTCGGTGGGCCGAAGGGCCTGTTTCCACGCTTCGTCTCCAAAACTAACGTAAACTAAGGTGCCACACATCAATAGCTTCACAATGCAGCCGAACCCCTGGATTATTGTTGATGAAAGAAATGTATTAAAAAAAAGTTTCTCTGATACAAACTTGTAATGGAAATTTGTGCAAGAAGATTAAATAAGGCACCTCGTTAATGGAAAGGAAACTTAATTATAAATCTACAATTGTTGCTAAGGGCTGGACAGACAATGAGTCTGTGCTAACATGACTGAAATAATGCACATCAATAATGCAGATCATCTTTTTCATCCACCTGCATTTTCATTCAAAATTTGAGAGAAAAAAATAGTATTTTCCAAAACACAAAGTTTTCAATTGTTTTTTTAAACCACAAAGCGAATGAAGGTGACACTTTTACCACATAGCAAAGCTTCTGCCTCAAGCTACACGCAAGGCACAGAAATGCATAAAGGTCAGTACACATTGAATGAAAATTTAACACTACAAACCACATTTTATTCCACTTACCCATCAAACTATGAATCTAGGCAGCATGTAAGCACGAGAACACTAGGCTATCAAAGCAACACACTTTATAGTCTTGGAAACAGGAATGGATTGATGGGGCATATATTACTTGGATAAACTAATGCACAAATTTGCAGAACCTAAGTTTGAAACAAAAGGGCACAATAGACATTCTTGCATTAACTAACTCTTATTGTCAGTATGTGTAAGAAAGAACTGCAGATGCTGATTTAAATCGAAGGTAGACACGAAATGCTGGAGTAACTCAGTGGGGATGGGCAGCATCTCCGGGGAGAAGGAACGGGTGACGTTTCGGGTCGAGACCCTTCTTCAGACTCTCTACACCATCACTTTTAGCTCTCGCTTCCCTTATCCCTAACGAGTCTGAAGAAGGGTCTCGACCCGAAACGTCACCCATTCCTTCTCTCCAGAGATGTTGCCTGACCCGCTGAGTTACTCCAACATTTTGTGTCTACCTTCTTATTATTCTTTGTTTATTCCAACTGGTCAGTAGATCATGTGGAGACAAGAATCTGCATTTTGTGCATTAACTTTTCCGGGTTAATAAAGAAATCACGGTTAGGTATGTTAAAATAATAGTAATTCAAAGTGATCCAATTTAAAAATCAGAAATCCAGCATTTGGCTCAAATATGTCAAATTATAAAATATTAATATCCATATAAGGGTATGTAAGAAATTAACTGCAGATGCTGGTACAAATCGAAGGTATTTATTTCACAAAATGCTGGAGTAACTCAGCAGGTCAGGCAGCATCTCAGGAGAGAAGGAATGGGTGACGTTTCGGATCGAGACCCTTCTTCAGACTGATGTCAGGGGCCGGGACAAAGGAAGGATATAGGTGTAGACAGGAAGATAGAGGGTGAACTGGGAAGGGGGAGGGGAAGAGAGGGACAGAGGAGCTATCTAAAGGTGGAGAAGTCAATGTTCATACCGCTGGGCTGCAAGCTGCCCAAGCGAAATACGAGGTGCTGTTCCTCCAATTTCCAGTGGGCCTCACTGTGGCACTGGAGGAGGCCCATGAATATGATAAGGGTATTGCTAGATCATATATTTTCGTTGTGAATGCAAGCCGCCAAAATTTCACACAAACCAACCTCCCTTCCATTGACTCCATCTGCACTTCATGTTGCCATGGCAAGGCCAGCAGCATAATCGTGGACCAGTCTCACCCCGGTCACTCCCTCTTCTCCCAGCAGGCAAAATGTACAGAAATCTATAAACGTTGCGACAGTCCCTGCCTCAACTACCTCCTCCGGCAGCTCGTTCCAAACACCCACCCACCAGCCTTTGTGCAAAAAAGCTACCCCTCGGGTTCAGTTTCATTGCTTCAGCAAATAAAGTCAGTTCTGGCAGACAATTAATTTTATTCAAGTGTGGAAAACTAGCAACTATTTCCCACCTCATGATCGGCTGGGTGTGGTTAGTAAACTTCACACAGTAGAACGTGACATGAGAGGAACTGCATTTAGAAAGCATTGGGCGACAAGGATGTGCTGATGTATGTCACCTGCATCCCTCTACACACAGCACTGACGTTTATGGCATGCCAGGGCAATTGTCTAATTGTAACTCATTGTCTATCGCAACGTTTAAGAAGCAATTAACCAGGGGGAGGACAGGTTTAGAGGGATATGTGCCAAACACAGGCAGGTAGGACTAGTGTGTAGGAAGGAACTGGAGATGCTGGTTTAAACCGAAGCTACACAAAATGCTGGAGTAACTCAGCAGGTCAAGCAGCATCTCTGGAGAGAAGGAATGGGTGACGCTTCGGGTCGAGACCCTTCTTCAGACTAGTGTAAATGGGACATGTTGGTCAGAGTGGGCAAGTTGGGCCGAAGGGCCTGTTTCCACGCTGTATGACTCTATAACTGAAAGCGTAGAACATTTAGGCAGTTTAAACAATAAATGAGCTGTCATCTGATTCAGGAAACACAAACAGAAATGACTCCCCACAGGGGAAGCACCACGTCCAGTTTCTGGAAATCAAACAATCTTTAACAACTGAATGATCTGGCTCCCAGGAGGGACTTTAAGCAGAATTGATGGTAGCCTTGTTTATATTGACGACCCAAGTATTCATTACAGACACACAACGGTTAGAGTTATACAGCACGGGAACAGGCCCTTCGGCCCAACTCACCCATGCCCGACCAAGATGCCCTTTCTAAACCTAGTCCCATTTGTAATAAACACAAAGTGCTGGAGTAACTGGTGTCTTAGAGGATGGGTCCCGACCTGAAATGTTGCCTATCAATGTTCTCCAGAGATGTTGCCTGACCCGCTGAGTTACTCCAGCACTTTGGGTATTTTTTTGGATCTGGACTGGTCGTGTCTTTTAGGAGCTGCTCTCATGAATATCCACATTACTGCATCGAAGGGCTTTAACCAAAGTGAGACCATTCCCCCCTCTACACAAAAGCCAAATGCTAGATTTCTGGACCCATGCATTGTGCGAAAAGAAACAAATTGATCTTGGAAACTAGTAGCATCTTAAGATTAGTCAACCACCTGTGATTATACCAATATGAAAATATTATTTTACAACCGAGCCCCAAAGTTGGATGATAATGGAACCGTTAGTCAGTGAACAGCCCAAATTAGTCATTAGTCACTTCTGCACAAGTTATTAATGCAAACTGTCTCACTACACATGGCCATCCTTAACCCTGGGTCATTTTCACTGGGGAAAGCGACTGAAAATGAGCACGTGTCCTCAAATTGTGCAAAATGTATTTCAGGTTGCATGAACACCAGCTGAAATTTTGCAGCAGGGAAACAAGAATGCATAATGTCATGACATTAATGACAGGAACCCAGCGGTTACATGAATCCAGTAAAAGCGACCATCCCTTTGGAATATGGCAGAGGTCGGGTTTCAGATTTTGTGGCGAGTTAAGGAATTGCACTCAGAAGCAAACCATCTCTAATAACACTCACAGTTACTTCATTTCAGTCTTAAAACTCCCCCTGCATGGAGCAAAAAAAACACCAACCCCCAAAGTCTTGTTTCTATGTGAATCATTTCTGTGTAACAATCTCCACTTAAAGAAATATGGACCCAAGTTGAAGTTGTGGCCAGTTGTAGCGTGACAAACAAATTCATTTTACACGTTAAATCATATCCACGATAAATAATCCCGCCGAATATTTTGTGACCTTTCAGAATGATTGCACTAAATGTGGCTTTCTTACCTCTTCCAGCTGACTGTGAACGTGTTGGACAATCAAGTCAATGGCGACCATGTTCCTGCCACCTTAGGATAAAGACATCAGATATGAGAATGAATTCAAGGATAACTGTCAGAATGTGAGGGTCGGCACGGCGCCATAGTGGTTAGGTTGCTGCCTCGCAGCGCTAAATTGGATTGTCCCTTACGGGACCGCCCTTGTCCCGTGTTAGACCCGGGGGGCACTGTAGGCCCGGAGGCTGCCTAATGGAGGTTGCTTAGCAACCCGCCTCCCGGCCCCGGGCGGCCGCCATTGGTGGAGCGGGACCACGTGGCTGCTGGCTGGGTGAGGTCACATGCTGGACTCGCTTGGAACATGCATCGCTCACAAGACGCGGAGCGTGGACTTTAAAAATGGCGCCAAAACATGGCACCCCTTGCACATGGGCTCAGTAGACTGTTTCTGTACACTCGCTAATCGAGGATCAGGGGTATGGCAATAATCTACTGGACTGTTGGTATGAGAAAGAATTTCACTGCGTTCGCACTTCACACACGTGACAGTAAAAGAACCAAGTGCAGGCTAGGGCTGCCAACAATCTCACTCCCAGATAAGGGACAAGGTGATGTCACCAACCTGCGCCCCACGTGACCTCACCCATCCAGCGGCAACGAGCTCCCGCTCCACATTATAATATTAATCACAATTATATTTACATAATATTTAATTCTTCATATTAATGATTATAACTCTTCATTTATATAACAAATCACATGATTTATTATTTATATAACATGTTACATTATATAAAGAATAATTTAATATCCAAGAAGGGTCTTGACGCGAAACGTCACCCATTCCTTCTCTCCCGAGATGCTGCCTGACCCCCTCCCCCCCTGAGTTACTCCAGAATTTTGTGTCTACCTTCGATTTAAACCAACGTCTGCAGTTCTTTTCCTACACATGTACCGTGGTGTGTTCCACATTCACAAAAGGGACGCAATAAAGAAATTATAGCAGCTACCTCGTGGGACTACGATATCTGCGAGTCGCATGGTGGGCTCGATGAACTGATCAAAGGATGGCTTGACGAACTTGTTGTACTGTTTGATAACCCCCTCGATGTCCCGCCCACGCTCGGCGATGTCTCTCCGGAGACGGCGGACCAGCCGGATATCCGAGTCCGTGTCCACGAAGATCTTCATGTCCAACAGCTGCAACCACAAAGCAACAGGCTGAACAAGCGGCCAATCTCATACTGTGCATGCGATATATTTGGTCTCCAAATTTGAGGAAGGATATTCTTGCTATTGAGGGCGTGCAGCGTAGGTTTACCAGGTTAATTCCCGGAATGGCGGGACTGTCATATGTTGAAAGGCTGGAGCGACTAGGCTTGTACGCTGGAATTTAGAAGGATGAGAGGAGATCTTATCTTATTAAGGGGTTGGACACGTTCGCGGCAGGAAACATGTTCCCAATGTTGGGGGAGTCCAGAACAAGGGGCCACAGTTTACGAATAAGGGGTGGGCCATTTAGAACGGAGATGAGGAAGAACTTTTTCAGTCAGAGAGTTGTGAATCTGTGGAATGCTCTGCCTCAGAAGGCAGTGGAGGCCAATTCTCTGAATGCATTCAAGAGAGAGCTAGATAGAGCTCTTAAGGATAGCGGAGTCAGGGGGTATGGGGAGAAGGCAGGAACGGGGTACTGATTGAGAATGATCAGCCATGATCACATTGAATGGCGGTTCCGGGTTAAAAAGGCCGAATGGCCTCCTCCTGCATCTATTGTCTATATATGTAGACAGATTACTACAGATTTTTGTTTGTGCAGAAAATGAAAATACCTTTCAAGAAGTCTCAGAATTATGGACAATACAATTCACTCTTGGAAGATGTCAAAATAAGAAATCTGCTTGTGTTAACACAGACGGATAACGTTTGCGTAGGAAGGAACTGCAGATGCTGGTTTAAACCCAAGGTAGACACACATTGCTGGAGTAACTCAGCGGGACAGGCAGCTTCTCTGGAGAGAAGGAATGGGTGACGTTTCGGGTCGAGTCCCTTCCTCAGACGCTGAGTCTGAAGAAGGGTCTCGACCCGAAACGTCACCCATTCCTTCTCTCCAAAGATGCTGCCCGAAGGCTAACATTTGTTCTATATCTCTCTCTCTGCATCGCCGCCTATATCTCTCGCTTCCCCTTCCCCTGACTATCAGTCTGAAGATAGACCTCGACCCAAAGCGTCACCTATTCAGAGTCACAGAGTGATACAGTGTGGAAACAGGCCCTTCAGCCCAACTTGCCTACTCCGGCCAATATTGTCCCAGCTACACTAGTCCCACTTGCCTGCTCTTGGTCCATATCCCTCCATACCTGTCCTATCCATGTACCCATATCCTTCTCTCCAGAGATGCTGCCTGACCCGCTGTGTTACTCCAGCTTGTGTCGATCTTTGCTCTAAACTGGCATCTTCGGTTCCTTCCTACACTTTAACACAGAGGATGGTGGGTGTATGGACTGAGCTGCCAGACAAGGTGGTTGAGCAGGTGCTATAACAGCATTTAAAAGACATTTGGACAGGTACCTCTAAAGGAAAGTGTGAGAGGGATATGGGCCAAACACGGCAGGTTTTAGTTTTTTTTAGTTTTAGAGATACAGAGCAGAAATAGGCCCTTCGGCCCACTGAGTAGCGATCCCCGCACATTATCACTATCCTGACACACTAGGGACAATTTACACTTGTACCAAGCCAATTTACCTACAAACCTGTACGTCTTTGGAGTGTGGGAGGAAACAGAAGATCTCGGAGAAAACCCACGCAGGTCACGAGAACGTACAAACTCCATACAGACAGCACCCGTAGTCGGGATCAAACCTGGGTCCCTGGCGTTGCAAGCACTGTTCGGCAGCAACTCTAGGTGGGACTAGAGTAAATGGGGCACCTTGGTCGGCATGGATATGTTGGGCCACGTTGTATGACTCTATGATTATTTTCCTATCATCTTTGATCTGATAATTTTCCCAGCATCAGCTTTGAGAAGATTACTTCATGTCATTTTTCTTATCAAAAATGTACCACAAGGTCATCTTTTTTTCTCATTAATAGGGTGGCTAACCACAATTTTGTTGGGTTGTTTTTACTTTTCAATGAGATTGCAAAGTTTCCATACTTCTCGCATGCTTTGAACTAAAAACCTTGGCGGGTCAAATGTGAAGATAGTCATTTATTTCCAGGTACGTTCACCATATTAAACATGAACATTATGCCATGTAGTCTGTGGTTCCACACACAGTGAACAAATGAAAGCGATTTAAGACAGATTTTAAAGCAGCTTTCAATAGTAAAGTAAATCAGTTACAGTTAAGAGTGGCACAGTGGCACAGCTGGTAGAGCCGCTGCCTCACAGCGCCAAGGTCCCAGGTTCAATCCTGACCTCCGGTGCTGTCCATGCGGAGTTTGCATGTTCTCCCTGTGACCGTGTAGTTTTCCTCCGGGTGCTCCGGTTTCCTCCCACCTTCCAAAGACGTGGAGGTTCGTTGGTTAATTGGCTTCTAAATTGCCCCCTAGTGTGTAGGGAGTGGTTGAGAAAGTGGGAGATCATGGAACTAGTGTGAGCTCGTTGGTGTAGGCTCGATGTACCGAAGGGCCTATTTCCATGCTGTATAATTTAACCCAATTGAAGAGTACTTGTAAAATTTGCAGACAGGGAGTAATCGTGGAGCTGGTGGTCCCTTTGTCAGGGATCGACCTCGGGAGCTCCAAGCCTGCGGACTTAACACGGTCCCTTGGTTCGGGACCGAGCTTGGGAGCTCCAAGCCGCAGGAGGTTCGATCGCCCCGACTGCGGATGGTTCATCTGCCACGTCCTCGGGAGAATAAGGGCCAAAGATGTCCTGGTTGGGTTGCTCCAGGGCCTGGCCAAGCTGGCCATCCACGAGTCACGACGCCAGGCAGAAGTGGGCTCTGCCCGAGCCCGCTGCCTGCCCCTTTTCCGGGGTTACATCCGCGCCCGGGTGGCGTTAGAGAGGGACTACGCGCTGTCCACGGGCACCCTGGGGGATTTCCGGGACCACTGGGCACGGCCGGGGGTGGGGGGGGGTGGAATGCATCCTGGACAATGAATGCAAGATAGTTGTATAATAGTTTATTGTTTGTCTTGTATTATGGTGGTGGAGTCTGTTTTGGTTTTATTGTATTGTATATAATATTTTAATATTTTAACAAATATTTTTGATTATATAAAAAAAGGAGGAAGAAGATAAGACTTGATTGCCTTCCATCACAGTGAGGAAGGTGGGGGAGCCGGTGTGCTGGATGTTTATGTTGACTCTTATGTAGTTGTGTGTCCCATTGCTTGTTTCTGGTATGACTGTATGGTAAGTCAAATTTCACTGTACCATAAATGGTACGCCTGACAATAAAGGACCATTGAACCACTGAATCTACTTCCAGTTTGTGGAGCAAAGTCAAAAATGACCTTGGTGCAGTAGGCAGAGAAACTTAAATGTCACGGATCGACACAAAGTGCAGGAGTAACTCAGTGGGTCAGGCAGCATCTCTGGAGAGAAGGAATAGGTGACATCTTTAGATTTAGAGATACAGCGCGGAAACAGGCCCTTCGGCCCACCAAGTCCGCGCCGCCCAGCGATCCCCGCACACTAACACTATCCTACACACACTAGGGACAATTTTTTAAAAACATTTACCCAGTCAATTAACCTACATACCTGTACGTCTTTGGAGTGTGGGAGGAAACCGAAGATCTCGGAGAAAACCCACGCAGTTCACGGGGGGAACGTACAAACTCCGTACAGACGGCGCCCGTAGTCAGGATCAAACCCGAGTCTCCGGCGCTGCATTCGCTGTAAGGCAGCAACTCTACCGCTGTGCCACCGTGCCGCCCTTGAGTCTGAACCCTTCTTCAGACATCTGCTCATTTGCAGAATATAACAGGTATATAACTTTGGATTCACATATTCAAACTCCTCAACATTAACTGAACATTGATTAAGGGGGTGGCACGGTGGCGCAGCGGTAGAGTTGCTGCCTCACAGCGCCAGAGACCCGGGTTCGATCCTGATTATGGGTGCCTGTCTGTACGGAGTTTGTACGTTCTCCCTGTGAGTGGGTTTTCTCCGGGTGCACCTGTTTCCTCCCACACTCCAAAGACGTACAGGTTTGTAGGTTAATCGGTTTGGTATAATTGTAAATTGTCCTTAGTGTGTGTAGGATAGCCTAAGTGTGCATGGATCGCAGATTCGGTGGGCCAAAGGGTCTGTTTCCATGCTGTATCTCGAAACTAAACTAAAACTAAACATTAGTTGTGTGTCAGTAGGTGGTGCTGTGAACAACCTTTACAATGTTGAATAAAATAGCAATGAACCTTGGATTTGAAATTAGTGTCTGCAGTGGAACACTAATTGGTTGCATTAATCAGAATATATGTCTCCACACTGCAGGACCTCCTAACCCTGTTGCACAAGAACTTCATCTCAGCTAATTAAAGCTATAAAACAGTTGACCAGTAGAGTCGGGCAGATGAAGGTCAATAATTGCTGCTAACAGCGGCTCGCTACTTTCAAAGCTGGCTGAAGTTTTGAAAATCCAGTCAAAACTAAAAGAGTGGAGAGAAGGGTAGAGTTGCTGCCTTACGGCACCAGAGTCCCGAGTTCGATCCTGACCACGGGCGCTGTCTGTACGGAGTTTGCACATTCTCCCCGTGACCTGCGTGGGTTTTCTCCGGGAACTCCGGTTTCCTCCCACACTCCAAAGACGTACAGCCGGTGTGGCACGTTGGCGCTTAGGTTTGCAGCTTAATTGGCTTTGATAAAAGTTGTAAATTGTCCCCAGTGTGTGTAGGATAGTGTTATGTGTGTGCGGGGAGTTTTAGAGATACAATGGAGAAACAGGCCCTCCAGGGCATTGACCAGCGATCCCCACACAATAACACTATCCTACACACACTAGGGACAGTTTACAATATTAACAAGCCAATTAACCTACAAACTTGTACGTCTTAACCCACGTGGTCACGGGGAGAACGTGCAAACACCGTACAGACAGCACCCGAGGTCAGGTTGGAATCCGGGTCAATGGCTGGCCCAGCTGTGTCACCTGTTGTGTCACCTCTTTGGCTGGATGTGAATGCTACTACAATTAGTCGGAAGAAGGATCTCAACTCGAAATGCCACCAATCCCATTGCCCTCCACGGTTCCACAAAAGTACTGGGTGTAACACGGGCAGCACGGTGGCGCAGCGGCAGAGTTGCTGCCTTACAGCGCCGGAGACCCGCGTTTGATCCAGACTACAGTTACTGTCTGTATGGAGTTTGTACGTTCTCCCCGTGACCGCTTGGGATTTCTTCGAGAGCTGCGGTTTCCTCCCACACTCCAAAGACGTACAGGTATGTAGGTTAATTGGCTTGGTAAACGTAAAAATTGCCCTTCGTGTGTGTGTGTGTGTGTGTGTGTGGGATAGTGTTAATATGCAGGAATCGCTGGTCGGCGCGGACCCGGTGGGCCGAAGGTCCTGTTTCCGCGCTGTATCTCTAAACTAAACTAAACATTTGGAGCATACAACTGCCATTTGGGTGACCTCCCCTATCCTCCTCACCTCTCACGCCAAGTAAACCCTATGTCATCCTCATGTCAAAACCCTGCCCTGATTGCGAGCTACTCCAGGGTAACTAAGTGCATAAAGAGCTCGTCAGCTTCCCGTTCAACTTGAAGTGGCCTGCAGGTAAATAACCTTGAGCAGGAAACAACGATCGAATGGCCAAACTCGTGCTGGAAGTCAGGAATGAGTTGGATTTCCACCTCCCTCCCCCGATTCCCAAGTATTGACACTAACCTTCAACAATTCTTTGTCAGCAAAGGCCAATATGCCTTCAAAAATGATCACACTGGCTCCATATAATATTTTCTGAGGGAAAGATACAGAAAACGAAATCAATTTTGTGGTAGCAAAGAAACAATAATAAATGGAGTCATGGGGACACACAGCGTGGAAACAGGCCATTCGGCCCATCTCTCACATTCTGTTGCAGTGGGCTTACCCATTCCTTCTTCCGGGAATGTGATGTGAAGTCATACACCGGGATCTTCACACTTTTTCCTTGCTTCAGTTTTCGGAGAGTGGACACGATGAGGTCAAAATCAAAAGCATCAGGATGGTCAAAGTTATATTCATTGTGGGCAGCTCGTTCTTGCTGCGCTTTAGTGAGAACCTAAGGCGATAAGACAAAAGATTTTTAATTGACCAAATGTTGGACAAATAGATAACATTGGGTCAACACAGTGGCGCAGCGGTAGAGTTGCTGCCTTGCCTTGCCAGAGACCTGGGTTCGATCCTGACCGCGGGTGTTGTCTGTACGGAGTTCGCACGTTCTCCCCGTGACCGCGTGGGTTTTCTCTGGGGTCTCCAAAGACGTACTAGTTTGTAGGCTAATTTGGCTTGGTAACATTGTAAATTGTCCCTAGTGCTTGTCGGATAGTGTTAGTGTGTGGGGATCGAACAGCTGGTCGGCACAGATTCCAAGGGCCCATTTCTGCGCTCGATCCAAACATTTTATTTGTGAGAAAGAAAATCTAGAATATTACACGAGCCGTCACGAAAGTTTATTCAATTTTATTTTTACAACCCAGTTCCAGTTCACTAATCAAGAAATTTGTCCTTTAAAAGTTCGCTTCCACACTATCATATCATATCATATATATACAGCCGGAAACAGGCCTTTTCGGCCCACCAAGTCCGCGCCGCCCAGCTATCCCCGCACATTAACACTATCCTACACCCACTAGGGACAATTATTACATTTACCCAGCCAATTAACCTACATACCTGTACGTCTTTGGAGTGTGGGAGGAAACTGAAGATCTCGGACCATCTGAACTAAAGTTGTCAATAATTATAAAGATCTCCCAAGACTGAATAAGGAAGTACAACAATCTAGGAATACTTTTCCCTCTTTTGAATGTCCCATGGGGTTTTTTTTTGTCAAAAAGATGCCGGTAATCACATCAATTAAAAATTAAGCTACATTTATCAAGACTTTTTTCTCCATCAATATACCCAACCTGAGGGACACTTTAGCTTGTAATATAATAACTGATTTGTTCGCAAAATGCTGGAGTAACTCAGCAGGTCAGGCAGCATCTCGGGAGAGAAGGAATGGGTGATGTTTCGGGTCGAGACCCTTCTTCAGACTGATGTCAGGGGGGCGGGACAAAGGAAGGATATAGGTGGAGACAGGAAGATAGAGGGAGAACTGGGAAGGAGGAGGGATAATAACTGATCTCCAAGTCTAAACCAATGGCTCCCAACCTTTATCTTGATTGAACATTAAGACCTGCGGCTCATATTTTAAGATAACATGATAAATGAATTGATGATTTTGTCAAAGATAGACACAAATGCTGCAGTCCCTTCTTCTGACAGTGTTTTTAAAACATCTTATTTTGGCTTTGCACCTTGTTAGGCACAGATTTAAACCAAAATGAAAGAAATATTTGAAGATAGACACAAAAAGCAGGAGTAACTCAGCGGGCCAGGCAGCATCTCTGGAGAGAAGGAATGGGTGACATTTCGGGTCGAGACCCATCTTCAGATTTGAACTGGATTGGACAGGTTTAGAGGGATATGGGCCAAACGCGGGCAAGTGGGACTATTGTAGATGGAGCATTTTGGTCGGTGTGGGCAAGTTGGGCTGAAGGGCCTGCTTCCATGCTGTGTGACTTTATGATTCTGATAATTGATAACAAAATTAAAGGATGAAATAAAACATTTTCTTCGAATGCCTCACAGCCCCTTCACAATTCGTCACAGGACAATTTGGGGCTTTGGTGGGGGATTGGGAACAAGCGGACTAAATAAACAAATATTCCAATTTAGACCGACACAAAATGCTTGGGTAACTTAGCGGGTCAGGCAGCATCTCTGGAGGAAAAGGATGGGTGACGTTTCGGGTCGGAATCCTTCTTCGGACTGAAAGTAGAGTGGGGAGGTGGGGTGTGGAACTGGAGGGAGAGAAAGGGCAGAACAAATCAGGAAAGGCAACAGATGACCAAGGAAAGGTGGAGCCCACAATGGCCCATTGTTGGCTGGGAAAGAGGTGATAATGAGAGGGACACAGGGATACAAACAGTGGAACTCGTATGATTTGGCCAATTACGTTATCCATTAATTAGCTAGTTTAGTTTACTGTCACGTCTACCGAGGTACAGTGAAAAGCTTTTGTTGCGTGCTAACCGGTCAGCAGAAAGACAACACATGATTACAATCAAGCCGTATACAGTGTATAGATACATGATCAGGGAAGAACGTTTAGTGCAAGGTAAAGCCAGCAAAGTTCGATCAAGAATAGTCCGAGGGTCACCAAAGAGGTAGATAGTAGCTCAGCACTGCTCTCTGGTTGTGGTAGGATGGTTCAGTTGCCTGAAAGCAACTGGGAAGAAACATTAACCAAGTACGATTAGTAAGAGTGCCACATGGGAGGTAGACACAAAATGCTGGAGTAACTCAGCGGGTCAGGCAGCATCTCTGGAGAGAAGGAACGGGTGACGTTTCGGGTCGAGACCCTTCTTCTGCCACATGGGAGGTGTCAATGCGCTATCCCAGCACAGCAAAGTGCTGTCTGTACCCACCCTAAAGATTATTCACCAATGACCTTGTTCCTTCTCCAACAATGGATGCAATAACGTAGTGCTTAGAATGCAGTACTTGCACACAATGTCCATGCCACACATTGTGCCAAGTTATACTAATCTCATCTGCCTGCGCATGATTTATACCCTTCCATTCCCTGCATATCCACATGCCCGTCTAAAAGCCTCAATCACACGTGTTGAACGTTATGCCGAGTTAAACTGATCTCCTCAGCCCGCATGGTATTCCGTACGCTTCCATTCCATGCATATCCAAAAGCTTCTTTCATGCCACGATCCCATCTGCCTCCACCACCACCCCTGGCAGAGCTTCCCAGGCACCCACTTACCCTCCCTAAAACACCTTGCCCCACTCATCCCCTTTATAATTTACCCCTATCACCGTCAAACCATATCCTCTCGTGTTCAGCTTTTCAGAGCTGGTAAAAAACTTCAGATAGTCTACCCTAACTGTGCGAAAAAAGGTTCAGATAGCATATCTATACCAATAAAAGGTTCAGACTGTCTACTCCATCCGTGCCAGGACAAATTCAGAAAAGATTCCCAATGTTGGGGGAGTCCAGAACCAGGGGCCATAGTTTAAGAATATGGGGTAGGCCATTTAGAACAGAGATAAGGAAAAAGATTTTCACTCAGAGAGTTGTAAATCTGTGTAAATTCTCTGCCTCAGAAGGTAGTGGAAGCCAATTCTCTGGATACTTTCAAGAGAGAGTTAGAGAGAGCTCTTAATGATAGCGGAGTCAGGGGGTATGGGGAGAGGGCAGGAACGGGATACTGATTGTGGATGATCAGCCATGATCACCTTGAATGGCAGTGCTGGCTCGAAGGGCCAAATGGCCTACTCCTGCACCTATTGTCTATTTACGAGGATGTTGCCAGGACTAGAGGGTGTGAGCTATCGGGAGAGGTTAAGTAAGTTGGGTCTGTATTCCATGGAGCGTGGGAGGATGAGGTGAGATCTTATAGAGGTGTACAAAATCATGAGCGGAATAGATCGGGTAGATGCACAGAGTCTTTTACCCAGAGTAGGGGAATCGAGGACCAGAGGACATAGGTTCAAGGTGAAGGGGAAAAGACTTAATAGGAATCCAAGCAGTAACTTTTTCCACACAGAGGGTGGTGGGTGTATGGAACAAGCTGCCAGAGGAGGTAGTTGAGGCTGGGACTATCCCATCGTTTCAGAAACAGTTGGACAGGTACATGGATGGTATAAGAAGATAACTGCAGATGCTGGTACAAATCGAAGATATTTATCCACAAAATGCTGGAGTAACTCAGCAGGTCAGGCAGCATCTCGGGAGAGAAGGAATGGGTGATGTTTCGGGTCGACCCGAAACGTCACCCATTCCTTCGCTCCCAAGATGCTGCCTGACCTGCTGAGTTACTCCAGCATTTTGTGAATAGGTACATGGATAGGACAGGTTTGGAGGGATATGGACTAAGCACAGGCAAGTGGGACTAGGGTTGCTGGGACATTGTTGGCCGGTGTGGGCGAGTTGGGCCGAAGGGCCTGTTTCCACACTGTATCACTCTATGACTAACCGGAACATAAAAGCAATGAAGGCAAGTACCTTGTAAAAGGAGTCCACAGAGAGAAGCACGACCCAGGGCACATCCAACGCTTCTATTATTTTTCTGGCCACTGTTGTTTTCCCAGAGGCACTGCCGCCACATAATCCTAACAAAGTAGCACGAAACGCACCTGTTAATTTACCGAAAACGGTGGATGGAAGAAGAGGTGTTCCTTACGACAACCCTCCTGCCCCGTGCAGGACACCTGAAGGAATCAGCGGCTCCCAATTGCCACGAGGGAGCTGGTCATCCACGCTCAAATCCCTCAAAGTCACACACGTAGTGAGCACATGCTGGACGGCGGACTGTCCACTCAGCCATTTTGGGAAATGATTGTGGAAGTAAAAATGGAGGAGGTTAAAGATGGTGGGACGGGCAGAGAGGATGGGTACCGACCGGTGAGTGGGCTGGTGGGTCCCACACCCTCACAGCCACTCCGGGGTATCGAGGTTCCCTGCGGGAGAGAGCGGAGACCCGGGTTCGATCCCGACTACAGGTGCTCGTCTGTACGGAGTTTGTACGTTCTCCCCGTGACCTGCGTGGGTTTTCCCCGGGTGCTCTGGTTTCCTCCCACACTCCAAAGACGTCCAGGTATGTAGATTAATTGGCTTTGGTAAAATTGTAAATTGTCCCTAAGCGTGCAAGATAGTGTTGGTGTACAGGGTGATCGTTGATCGGCATGGACTCGGGTTTCCGAAAGGCCTGTTTCTGCCCTGAACGGAATAGATTCCTACACAGGGTGTAAACGGTCAGAACTATTGTTTGGTTTGGAGCTACAGACCCTCCCTCCGTCCCACCGAGTCGGCACCGGCCCCCACACATTAACACTATCCTACACCCACTAGGGACAATTTACAATTTTACAGGAGCCAATTAACCTACAAACCTGGACGTCTTTGGAGTGCGAGAGGAAACCCGGAGATCCAGGAGAAAACCCACACAGGTCACGGGGAGAACGTACAAACGCCGCACAGACAGCACCCGTGGCCAGGACTGAACCTGGGTCACTGACGCAGTAAGGCAGCAACTCTACCGCTGCGCCACCCGCAAATGGCGTCCTGTCCCGCCATTTTTGTTTTAAAGTCCGCGAATCAGATAGTTTGCAGCTTGCGTTCACCTGTGGGAAGCTCGTGATCCTGCGGGTCCTTACCAATAACAAAGGCTTCTTTGGACTGTGTTCCATGCTCGTTGTACCATGGCGGCCGCCCTGCCGTGTATATTGTCCGCTTGTTCGTCCTCAGAAGTGGCGGCTCAGATTTGCATTGGCTTATGGTTCGTTTCCTTGGCGACAAACTGCTGGACACGGGGGGTAGTAATCTGTCCAAGGCCTCGCCACTGCTGCCACTGCAAGGAAGCAGAGACATCAAGAGTCAAGCGTGCTTCATTGCCGCATGTCGCAAGAACAATGACATTCTCACTTGTTGCAACTTAGCAGGCCCATTAACACACAGATAATAATCAATAATACAAGGCATTAGTAACAGCTGTACTGGGTAATGAATGAATGAATGAATAAGTTTATTGGCCAAGTATGTGCACATACAAGGAATGTGCCTTGGTGCTCCGCTCACAAATGACAACACAAACATACAGTTAACAATTAAGAATAAAGCATAAACACATCAAAACAATAAGGATACAACATTACGGGTCTAAACGTGTGGGTGAAAATAAACCAGAGCAAAAAAGAGACTACAGACTTTGGTTATTGAGTAGAACTACCACTCGTGGGGGAAAAGCTGTTTTTATGTCTGGCTGTGGCTGCTTTGACAGTCCGGAGTCGGCTTACCAAACCATACCAAAGTCCACAGTACAACCATAGGGAATGTTGAAATAAACAAGGATGGAATTTAAACCAGCGATATGTTGAGGATAGTGTTGAAATTCATCGGAGACCCACACCACCCTGGCCACACACTCATTTCACCCCTGCCATCGGGAAGAAGGTACAGGAGCCTGAAAACTCTAACGTCCAGGTTCAGGAACAGCTTCTTCCCGACAGCCATCAGGCTATTAAACACAACAACTTCCAAATAAGCTCCGAACTACAATAGACTATTATAATTTACAGTGTACTATGTTTACATATTCTGTTGTGTAAGTAAGAATTGTGCAAGTAAGAATGTCATTGTTCTCTCCGGGACACATGACAATAAAACACTCTTGTCTCTTGAAATTAGAAAGTCCAGTTAGTTTGGACGGTGAGCTTGCACCTGGGGAAGGGGCTGATCTGGCCGCTGATTTGGGTGATCAGAATATCAGGGAATAGCTGATGGGGAGGGTGGGGTGAAACCAGGGTGTGGACAGTCATGGGCTCGGGGTGCAGATGGGACTGGTGATGGCTGTGGGGTGCAGTTTAGATTTTTAGATTTAGAGATACAGCGCGGAAACAGGCCCTTCGGCCCACCGAGTCCGCGCCGCCCAGCGATCCCCGCACATTAACACCATCCCACACCCACTAGGGACAATTTTTTCATTTACCCAGTCAATTAACCTACATGCCTGTACGTCTTTGGAGTGCGGGAGGAAACCGAAGATCTTGGAGAAAACCCACGCAGGTCACGGGGAGAACATACAAACTCCGTACAGACGGCGCCCGTAGTCAAGATCGAACCCGAGTCTCCAGCGCTGCATTCGCTGTAAGGCAGCAACTCTACCGCTGCGCCACCGTGCCGTCCAACATATCCGGGACAACATAGTCCATGTACACTGTAGTCCTCCAAATGGGGTTGCGCCCGGGGAATTAAGCCGCCGTGCTATCCCAGACGAGGAGATCATGTCGGAGGAGCAAGGATGACTGAGACCTGGAGGTTTAGCCTGAGACCCCGAGTTTAGAAGGATGAGGGGGGACCACACTGAAACTAACCGAATAGTGAAAGGCCTGGATAGAGTGGACGCGGGGAGGATGTTTCCACTAGTGGGAGAGTCTAGGACCAGAGGCCGGAGCCCACGAATACGAGGACATACCTTTAGAAAGGAGATGAGGAGGAATTTATTTAATCAGAGGGTGGTGAATCTGTTGGAGGCCAAGTCAAAGGATAGTTTTAAGATGGTGATCGACAGATTAGTACAGGTGTCAGGGGTTATGGGAAGGTAGGAGAATGGGGTTAGGAGGGAGAGATAGATCAGCCATGATTGAATGGTCGAGTAGGCTTGATTGGCTGAAAGGCCTAATTCTGCTCCTATAACTTATGAACTTTTAATAAAACCTTAGTTCCATAGATGCTGTCTGACCGGATGAGTTACTTCAGCACTTTGCAAACTTGTTTGTAAACCATACATGTGCAGTTCCTTATTTCTACATAGTTACGGAAGTACTGGTTCGTGTGGTGCAGATCCTGATAGTTGATGCAAAGAGACTAAGCTAGAAGCTGTTCCAGAGCCTGGTGGTCACGGTTCTCAGTCTCCGGTACCTGCTTCCTCATTAGATGCTCCCACAACTTTCAGTCAAAAACAACAAAAAAGGTATTGCATCTACAGGTAATCTCTATTCCAACATTCTAACTCAACTTTAAGGCAGGGATAGATTCTTGATCAGTACGGGTGTCAGGGGTTATGGGGAGAAGGAATGGGATTGAGAGGGGAAGATAGATCAGCCATGATTGAATGGCGGAGTAGACTTGATGGGCCGAATTGCCTCATTCTTCTCCCATCACTTATGACCTTGGATTGGTCCTTGTCCAATTATTTCACCCACTTAAACGTTGCAAATAGGTGCAGGAGTAGGCCATTTGGCCCTTCGAGCCAGCACCGCCATTCAATATGATGGCTGATCATCCAAAATCAGTACCCCGTTCCTGCTTTCTCCCCAAATCCCTTGATTCCGTTAGCCCCAAGAGCTTTATCCAACTCTCTCTTGAAAACATCCAGTGAATTGGCCTCCACTGCCATCTGTGCCAGAGAATTCCACAGATTCACAACTCTCAGTCCTAAATGGTCTACTCCTTATCCTTAAACTGTGACCCCCCTGGTTCTGGACTCCCCCAACATGGGGAACATTTTTCCTGCATCTAGCCTGTCCAATCCCTTACGAATTGTATATGTTTCTATAAGATCCCCTCTCATCCTTCTAAATTCATCAGACTTCAACCCGATCTCCCGGTGGCTGAGCACTTCAACTCCCCCCCCCCCCCCCTCCCCTCCCCCACTCCCAGTCTGACTTTCCTGTCATGGGCCTCCTCCAGTGCCATAGTGAGGCCCACCGGAAATTGGAAGAAACAGCACCTCATATTTCGCTTGGGCAGCTTGCAGCCCAGCGGTATGAACATTGACTTCTCCAACTTTAGATAGTTCCTCTGTCCCTCTCCTCCCCTCCCCCTTCCCAGTTCTCCCTCTATCTTCCTGCCTCCACTTATATCCTTCCTTTGTCCCGCCCCCTCCCCTGACATCAGTCTGAAGAAGGGTCTCAACCCAAAACGTCACCCATTCCTTCTCTCCTGAGATGCTGCCTGACCTGCTGAGTTACTCCAGCATTTTGTGAAATAAATACCTTCGATTTGTACCAGCATCTGCAGTTATTTTCTAAATTAAACTACCGACCCGGGTTCGATCCCGACTATGGGCGCTGTCTGCACGGAGTTTGCACGTTCTCCCTGCAACCGTGCGAGTTTTCGCCGGGCGCTCCGGTTTCCTCCCGCACTCCAAAGACGTGCGGGTTTGTAGGTTAATTGGCTTCTGTAAATTCCCTTTAGTGTACAATACAAAAACTGGGATGACATAGAACTAGCATACGGGCGATCGCTGGTCGGCGCGGACTCGTTGGGCCATCGAGCATAATTCCACACTGTTTCTCTAAACAACATCAATGGAACTGTCGTTTATTCACAAAATGCTGGAGTAACTCAGCAGGTCAGGCAGCATCTCAGGAGAGAAGGAATGGGTGACGTTTCGGGCCGAGACCCTTCAAGGGTGAAGTCTCGACCCGAAACGTCACCCATTCCTTCTCTCCCGAGATGCTGCCTGACCTGCTGAGTTACTCCAGCATTTTGTGAATAAATACCTTCGATTTGTACCAGCATCTGCAGTTATTGTCTTATACTCAATGGAAATGTCTCGTTTAAAAAAAATAAAAAATGGTACTCAGGATATGTATATTCAAGAAATTAAACCACCAAGCTAATTGAGGTCGGCAACACTAGGGTGTACATGCACAAAGATATTTCTTGGCGTGCTGTTTAGATTTCCACCACCCACGCCATCCTTCCCCTGTTATCTAATAATAAGTCGAAGCACGTCTTGAGGTCATGTGTTTCTGTGTTCACACCTTCAGTGCCCTGAGCACTAAATTGATGTTAAATTATGTACAGTGTGCTGTCACGGTTACATTAACAGTGGGATAGTACAGAACTAGTAGAATAACATAGAACTAACGTGAATGGTCAGCCTGGACTCGGTGGGCCGAGTGGCCTGTTTCACGTTCGTAGATCAGAGGAGCAGAATTAGACCATTCGGCCCATCGAGTCCACTCCACCATTCAATTCTGGCTGATCCATCTCTCCCTCTCAGCCCCATTCTCCTGCCTTCGCCCCATAATTCTTGACACCCTTACTAATCAACACCCTTACTAATCAACACCCTTACTAATCGAGTATTTGTCAACCCCCGCCTTAAAAATACTCAATGACTTGGCCTCCACAGCCATCTGTGGCAGTGAATTCCACAGCCATCTGTGGCAGTGAATTCCACAGATTCACACCCCTCTGACTAAAGAAATTCCTCCTCGTTTTCTTTCTAAAAGTACGTCCTTTTACCCCACGTCAGTTTCCATGCTGTACCTATAAGACTGAAGCTAACAATAACAAGCAAATACTAGATGCCTGAAGACAACTGGGAACTCAGTTTCACCGCATTAAGCAGAGCATTGAGAGTCAGGTAATAATTATAACATTGAGACTCAAGAAACTGCAGGTGCTGGAATCTTGAGCAAAACTGGAGGAGCTCAGTGGGTCAGGCAGCATCTGGGGAAGATACAGGCGATGATTCGGTTCGGGATCTTTCTTCAGACGGATATAAAATTGTTCGGTGTAGGAAGGAACTGCAGAAGCTGGTTTAAACCGAAGATAGACTCAAAAAGCTGGAGTAACTCAGCAGGTCAGGCAGCGTCTCTGGGGAAAAGGAATAGGTGACGTTTCGGGTCGAGCCCCTTCTTCAGACTGAGAGTCAGGGGAGCGGGAAACGAGAGATATAGATGGTGATATGGAACAAATGAATGAAAGATATGCAAAAAAGTAACGGCGACGAAGGACACAGGCCATTGTTAGCTGTGGGCTAGGTGAGCGGGACTGTCGTATGTTGAAAGACTGGAGCGACTAGGCTTGTACACACTGGAATTTAGAAGGATGAGAGGGGATCTTATCGAAACGTATAAGATTATTAAGGGGTTGGACACGTTAGAGGCAGGAAACACGTTCCCAATGTTGGAGGAGTCCAGAACCAGGGGCCACAGTTTAAGAATAAGTGGAAGGCCATTTAGAACGGAGATGAGGAAAAACTTTTTCAGTCAGAGAGTTGTAAATCTGTGGAATTCACTGCCTCAGAAGAAGGTGGAGGCCAATTTTCTGAATGCATTCAAGAGAGAGCTAGATAGAGCTCTTAATGATAGCGGAGTCAGGGGGTATGGGGAGAAGGCAGGAACGGGGTACTGATTGAGAATGGTCACATTGAATGGTGGTGCTGGCTGGAAGGGCCGAATGGCCTACTCCTGCACCTATTGTCAATTGTCTATAAAAACGAGTTACAGACAATGAGACTCCGCAAGACGACTCTGAAGCTGGTACAACAACTTGGGTGTGGAAGTGACGGAGGGAGAGGGGAACGCAAGGGCTACTTGAAGTTGTTCTCTCATTCTTCTTAGGACCACCATCCATCACCGAGTCAAGAAACATGCAGAAGCTGAAAGACTCAGCAGCCACTCTGTAACATTCCCATAACCCCAGGCATGTTGAGGTCTTGTTTCACAGTCGGCATTGACTTACATTGAGCACTCCTGGCCCCGTCCAAACCCCCTCTGTAAAATATTTATTACATTTATTTGTAAACTCACTGACGTGAACATCCTGCACAGGAACACACGTTATTTAATTCTTGGTTGGACCAGCACAAGACATCCAGATGAAGTATCTGCATCTGGACACAAGGAACTGCAGATGCCGGTTTATTTTTTAAAACAAGACCCAAGTGCTGGAGTAACACAACCTCCCACGCTCCCTTCACTGTGCTCCACCTGGGCAGCCACCCTGTTCTCCCACTACCTTTTCCCCCTTTCTCTTTCCCCTCCTCCCCTTCCGCCTCTATCCCTTCCACTGGCTTCACGTTTCACGCCTCTTCAGACCTTGTTTGATGCCCTTTCGGCACGGTGGCGCAGCGGTAGAGTTGCTGCCTTACAGCGAATGCAGCGCCGGAGACTCAGGTTCGATCCTGACTACGGGCGCCGTCTGTACGGAGTTTGTACGTTCTCCCCGTGACCTGCGTGGGTTTTCTCCGAGATCTTCGGTTTCCTCCCACACTCCAAAGACGTACAGGTATGTGGGGTAAATGTAAAAATTGTCCCTAGTGTGTGTAGGATAGTGTTAATGTGCGGGGATCGCTGGGCGGCGCAGACTCGGTGGGCCGAAGGGCCTGTTTCCGCGCTGTATCTCTAAATCTAAATCTTAAATCTTTCCGTTTCTAGCCTTTGTCCACCCATCTGCCAACCAACCCCTCACCTGTACCCACCTACACTCGTGCAGAAAGGAACAGCATATGCTGGGGTTTATACCAAAGATTGACACAAAGTGCTGGAGTAACTCAGCGGGTCAGACAGCATCTCTGGAGAAAAAAGAATGGGCGACATTCTGGGTCGGGAACCTTCTTCGGGGTCTGAAACACTACCCAAGCTTTCCCTCCACAGACACTGCCTGACCCGCCGAGTTACTCCTGCACTCTGTGTCTACCTTTCCACCCATCACTTGCCAGGCTTTGTCCTGCCTCCACCTCTCCTTTCCAGCTTTCTTTCCTCCCCCCGCCACACTACAACCTAGAATCTGGAGAAGGATCTCGACCCGAAGGTCACCTGTCCACGTCCTCCAGCGATGCTGCCCGGCCCGCTGAGTTTCTCCAGCACTTTGTGCCCTTTTTGCAGCACGAAACACCCGGGCGGCCACAACGCCCTACACAACGCAACGCGAGAAACGAAAAGGATCGCTTACCTCCCGTCCGATCTCAGCGACCAACATCCCGATATCCTGGCCCCTGAATATACAGGGAGATAGCTCATATTGTTAACCACAGGGTGCTTCACAGGAACTGGATGGAATTGCACTGTACTGCAGTGCACTGACTATGATTGCATTATCAAGTCCTGAAAAGGGGCAGAGCACTATCTAGGATAAACCCATCAGGTTTAGTTTCAATTCCGTACGAATTTGGGAAAACGAAAGCAAGATAGAAACTGAAACTCAGTAGTTTTATTTCGCGTGAAAGGAGTGACTAGCAACAGCACTCAATCCGACTGCAGTCAAAACACATAAGCGGATAATGTCTCCCAGAGATTACGCTCATTACGTGATATTAATAGCAATCTCCTCGTTAAAGACCCTTGATACTCTGCCCATTTGGATGAAAGCAGTGATCTGCGTATGACATTTAGGTGGGTCATTTGCAAAAAGATATGTACTGCTATAGAACCAAAATACACAGTCTGAACTTGGCAAGCTAATGCTCCAAATTCAGAGAATTCTTGCCTTTTATTACATATTTTTACCACCAGCTATTAGGTTTTAACTGTGGCCTCATAAACAAACCAGTGAACTGCCTGGGATACGTTTCACTTGCGGTTCAGGCAAACCTTTTAGAAGCCTCTTGCAAAACTAACATTTATGGGCACACAGCCTCTAATCATTCTTCAGAGATCTGGCGCAATGCCTTGAAAAACATTCAGAACATACCGGCGCGGAAATGTTTGCCATTTACTGATAAGGAGGTCTCCCCACAACAACTGCTGCTGCGTGGAAGTGCACAGCCAGCAACAATGGGTTGCAACGCAAGATCGTTGGCCTTTGACGTCAGTACTCTTGTGATACCAGCAGCTGCACAAGTGCGGCTAAAAGGGGAAACGTACGTGAACGCGCCAGGCATAGCCTGCAGCACCACAGGCTGCATTGTTGCCAGCTGCAGTAATGCAGGTAGTGAGGCTTCACCAACTTGATCCGAATTTCGATTTTTCCGTAGATAGACACAAAAGTCCCCGGAGTAACTCAGCCTCTGGGACAGGCAGCATCTCCGGAGAGAAGGATTGGGTGACGTTTCAGGTCGAGACCCTTCTTCGGACTGGAGGAGGGTCTCGACCCGAAACATCAACCATTCCTTCTGTCCAGAGATGCTGCCTGACACGCTGAGTTACTCCTAGTAGTATAAGAAAATAACTGCAGATACTGGTACAAATCGAAGGTATTTATTCACAAAATGCTGGAGTAACTCAGCAGGTCAGGCAGCATCTCAGGAGAGAAGGAATGGGTGACATTCACAAAATGCTGGAGTCACCCATTCCATCCCTCCTGAGATGCTGCCTGACCTGCTGAGTTACTCCAGCATTTTGTGAATAAATACCTTCGCTGAGTTACTCCAGCTTTTTCCTCTATCTTCTGTTTAAGCCAGCATCTGCAGTTCCTTCCTACACATTCAATGTTTCCGTTGAAGATGGACACAAAATGCTGGAGTAACTCAGAGGCAGCATTTCTGGAGAGAAGGAATGGGCGACGTTTCGGGTCGAGACCCTTCTTTTAATTTTCCCATGTACTGTTTCAAAACTTAAAACGCTGCATCTCCCCGAGTGAAGTTTCTAATGATATTTTGAGCTGTAATTCTTCCTGAGCCATCTTTAACAGTTGTGAAATATGTTTATGTTTCTATTTAGAGATGCAGCAGGGAAACAGGGCCTTTGTCCCACCGAGTCCACAATGACCAGTTACCCGTTCACACTAGTTCCATGTTATCCTGCTTTCCCATCCACTCCCTGCACATCAGGGGCAAATTAACCCACGAACACACCCATCTTCACAAGTTTTAGGACAGAATTAGGCCATTCGGCCCATCAAGTCTACTCCGCCATTCAATCATGGCTGATCTATCTCTCCCTCACCTCCATTCTCCTGCCTTTTCCCCATAACCCCTGACACCCTCACTAATCAAGAATCTGTCAATCTCTGCTTTAAAATGATTTATTTACTTAACCTCCTCAGCCTTCTGTAGCAATGAATTTCATAGATTCACCACCCTCTGACTAAAAAAACTCCTCCTCGTCTATTTTCTAAAGGTACGTCTTTTTATTCTGAGGCAATGGCCTCTGGTCCTAGACTCTCCCAACAGTGGAAACATCCTCTCCACACCCACTCTATCCAGGCCTTTCACTATTCTTTGGGATATGGGAGGAAACAGAGCAACCCAAAGGAGGCCCATGCTGCCACGGACAGCCCCCGTGGTCAGGATCGAACCTGTGGCCTCTGGCGTTGTGAGGCAGCAACTCTACCAGCTGCACCACCGTGCTACCCAGAGTGTTCACTTCATTGATAACACTGGCAAAACGTAACAGCGTTTATTCTGGGCGGCACGGTGGCGCAGCGTTAGAGTCGCTGTCTTACAGCGCCGGAGTCCCGGGTTCCATCCTGACCTGGGTGCTGTCTATACGGAGTTTACACGTTCTCCTGTGAGCTGCGTGGGGTTTTCTCCGGGTGCTCCAGTTTCCTCCCATACTCCAACGACCTGCAAGTTCATTGGCTTCCAAAAATTGTCCCTAGTGGCTAGGATAGAACTAGTGTATCACTGGTCGGCGTGGACTACGACAGGGCCTGTCTCCACACTGTGTCTCAAAACAAAAAACAAAACTCATTGGTGAGGCTGCAGAATTATATGACTGACTAGACCAGGTGGACCTGTTGAGCCCAAACCTCTCCTGCATTGGTGTCCTGTCCCTGTCCTCCCCCTCCCCCTCCCTCATCCCCTCCACCCCCCTTCCCCCTCTAAGAGATAGATTTAAACCTTAAAATGTGAATAACTTAAAAAATATACCACCAATTTCAATAAAACGACCATTTTTACCATTAAAGTGGCGATGGTGAGTAAGGTAGGCCTAAAATTGTCGCGCTATCGTGTACCGTTTTGGCTGAAGTTCAGTCACAAACAAGATAACAAACGAGAGTTTTAGTATATAGATACTGTGAATTTCAGTCAAGCTTATATTACATGCACGAGGAACTGTGGATTAGTCAACATGTCCCACCTGACCAGAGCAGCATGCAAGCTTGCTGAAACTCCTACTCTGACTAATATGAACTCATAAAGTTGGGCAAGAGGTCACTGCATTACAGCTTAAAAAGACGATACAATAAAAAAACAACGTGTAAAGATGCTACATCAGCCCTCTGAGTAACCTAACTCATGATCCCGGGTAGAATCCGTATAAAACTCTGATGAAATAGCACTGGCGTGAGCTGTTCTTTCTGTTGTACTCTTGACTGACAGAGTTTAGTTCTTTTTTTAATCTAGTTCAGAGATGCAGCATGGAAACAGGCCGTTCGGCCCACCCCATCCGTGCTGACCAGCGATCCCCACTCACTAACGCTACCCTACACATACCAGGGACAATTTACAATTTGACCAAGCCAATTAGCCTACAAACCTGTGCGTCTTTAGAATGTGGGAGGAAACCGAAGCACCCAGATAAAACCTACTTGATCACAGGGAGAACGGAAATACCTTCTGTACAGACAGCACCCGTGGTCAGAATCGAAGCAGGGTCTGTGGCACTGTAAGGCAGCAAATCTACCACCGTGCCAATTATATCCAGCATTTACTGATTTCAAACACCTAACCCCATTAAGTCAAATTCCGTTTGTAATGATGAACTTGGTTAAATTGGTCAATCTGAAGAAGGGTCCCGACCCGAAACGTCACCTATCCTTTTCCTCCAGAGATGCTACCCGACCCGCTGAGTTACTCCAGCATTTTGTGTCTCTCTTCGGTTTAAACTAGCTTCTGCAGTTGCTTCCTACACACACACACACATACAACATTAACTCTTGTTGGACGTCTAACCTGGTTAAAGCTGTTTGCTCCAGAGAATAAACGTCGTAAATAGAACACAGAACAGTATAGCACAAGAACAGGCCCTTCGGCCCACAACATCTGTGCCGAACATGTTCCGCAGAGACCGCTCCCTCCGTAACTCCCTGATCCACTCGTCCCTTCCTACCCAAACCACCCCATCCCCGGGCACTTTCCCCAGCAACCGCAGGAGAGGCAACACCTGTCCCTTTACCTCCCCCCTCAACTCCATCCAAGGACCCAAACAGCCTTTCCAGGTGAGACAGAGGTTCACCTGCACCTCCTCCAACCTCATCTATTGCATCCGCTGCTCTAGATGTCAACTTCTTTATATCGGCGAAACCAAGCGCAGGCTCGGCGATCGTTTCGCTCAACACCTTCGCTCAGTCCGCCTTAACTAACCTGATCTCCCGGTGGCTGAGCACTTCAACTCCCCCTCCCACTCCCAGTCTGACCTTTCTGTCACGGGCCTCCTCCAGTGCCATAGAGAGACCCACCGGAAATTGGAGGAACAGCACCTCATATTTCGCTTGGGCAGCTTGCAGCCCAGCGGTATGAACATTGACTTCTCCAACTTTAGATAGTTCCTCTGTCCCTCTCTTCCCCCCCCCCCACTTCCCAGTTCTCTCTCTATCTTCCTATCTCCACCTATATCCTTTCTTTGTCCCCCCCCTCCCCTGACATCAGTCTGAAGAAGGGTCTCAACCCAAAACGTCACCCATTCCTTCTCTCCTGAGATGCTGCCTGACCTGCTGAGTTACTCCAACATTTTGTGAAATAAATACCTTCGATTTGTACCAGCATCTGCAGTTATTTTCTTACACTGTGATGCCAAGACCATCACATACCTACTTGCATATGACCCACATCCCTCCATGTCTGTGTGTCTACCCAAAAATGTATCTGCTTCAACCACCACCCCCAGCAGCGGTTCGAGGCACTCACCACTCTCAGGTGTAAACGAAAATCTTGCACCTGCACATCCCCTTTAAACTTTCCTCCTCTCACCTTAAAGAGTGTTCGATTTCCCCATGCAGGAGAAAAGACTCTGACTGTCTACCCCATCTATGCCTCGAACAAAAAGAATAAAGACACATTTTCCTCTTTTTTTAAAATATACCTCATTGTAAACAGCTGGCAGGAAGATTGTGTTCACTTGATCAAACTTGATGGTAACTCAAATGTCACTGTACCCTAGACTGAAGTCTGAAGAAAGGTGTCGACCCGAAACGTCACCCATTCCTTCTCTCCTGAGACGCTGCCTGACCCGCAGAGTTACTCCAGCATTTTGTGATACCTTCGATTTGTACCAGCGTCTGCAGTTATTTTCCGACACTTTTTACCCCCCCAAAGGTTGAAATGTCAAAGACCAGAGGGCATAGACTTTAGAGACAGTGCGTGGAAACAGGCCCACTGGCCCACCGAGTCCACGCCGATCAACGATCACCCCACACACCAGCACTACCCCTACACACTAGGGACAATTTACAATTTACAGAAACAAATTAACCGACAAACCTGTACATCTTCGGAGCGTGGGAGAAAAATGTCTGTCATTTCTGTCCATGAATTACATTGTGAACCATTGGAGGTTCGCAAGCTGTAGCTCGGAAGCAGGCAAAATTAGATTTGGTTTGAAAGTAAGTAAAATCTCCTCTCGGAGTCCCACTGAGTTACTCCAGCACTTTGTGTCTATCTCCTCACACAGTGATGAGCAATTTAGAAAGCTGTTGTGCTTTGTTTTCTGATTTTGCACCATTGGAGTAAGATTTCCACCTTGTAAACACACCCATGAGTTAACCTGGTCCCCTGGTGTTGGTTTCTCACAAGGGCTGCACAAGGTAGCAACATAGGTGCCACCATCTGTCATTGAGATTATTTTCCTTATCAATAACATCCTCGCATCACAGGGACAAGTACACAGAGTCATAGAAACATAGACAACAGGTGCTGGAGTAGGCCATTCAGCCCTCCGCCATTCAATGGCCAGCACCGCCATTCAATGTGATCATGGCTGATCATATTCAATGGCCAGCACCGCCATTCAATGTGATCATGGCTGATCATCCAAAATCGGTACCCCGTTCCTGCTTTTTCTCCCAGATCCCTTGATTCCATTTAGCCCCAAGAGCTAAATCTAACACTTTCTTGAAAACACCCAGTGAATTGGCCTCCACTGCCTTCTGTGGCAGAGAATTCCACAGATTCACAACTGAAAAGGTTGAAAAGGTTTTTCCTCATCTCAGTCCTAAATGGCCTACCCCTTATTCTTAAACTGTGACCCCTGGTTCTGGATTCACCCAACATCGGGAACATTTTACCTGCATCTAGCCTGTCCAACCCTCTAAGAATTGTATATGCCTCAAAACGAAAGGCAGAGGAGGGAAAATGGAAGCCTCTCGCAAGTTCATAGGTGTTGGGAGCAGAATGAGGCCATTCAGCCCACTGACTCTACTCCGCCATTCAATCATGGCTGATCTATCTCTCCCTCTAAAACCCCATTCCCCTGCCTTCTTCCCATAACCTCTGACACCCGCACTACCCAAGAACCTATCAATCTCCGCCTTAAAAATATCCACCGGCTTGGCCTCCACATCCTATTTGTGGCAGTGAATTCCACAGATCCACCACCCTCTGACAAAAGACATTCCTCCTCATCTCCATTCCATGCTGCCTGGACTACAGGGTGTTGGCTAAGAGGAGAGATTGGACAAGCTTGGATTAATAGACAATAGACGCAGGAGGAGGCCATTTGGCCCTTCGAGCCAGCACCGCCATTCAATGTAATCATGGCTGATCATTTTCAATCAGTACCCTGTCCCTGCCTTCTCCCCATACCCCTTGACTCCGCTATCCTTAAGAGCTCTATCTAGCTCTCTCTTGAATGCACTCAGAGAATTGGCCTCCACTGCCTTCTTAGTACTGCCTTTTCAGTGACTGATGCACTAGGACACCCAGATCTTGTTGAACATCCCCTCTTCTTAACTTGACACCATTCAGATAATAATCTGCCTTTCTATTCTTACTTCCAAAATGAATAACCTCACACTTATCTACATTAAACTGCATCTGCCATGTATCCGCCCACTCACACAACCTGTCCAAGTCACCCTGCAGCCTTATTGCATCTTCCTCACAATTCACACTACCCCCCAGCTTAGTATCATCTGCAAATTTGCTAATGGTACTTTTAATCCCTTCATCTAAGTCATTAATGTATATCGTAAATAGCTGGGGTCCCAGCACCGAACCTTGCGGTACCCCATTGGTCACTGCCTGCCATTCCGAAAGGGACCCATTTATCCCCACTCTTTGCTTTCTGTCTGTCAACCAATTTTCTATCCATGTCAGTACCCTACCCCCAATACCATGTGCTCTAATTTTGCCCACTAATCTCCTATGTGGGACCTTGTCGAAGGCTTTCTGAAAGTCGAGGTACACCACATCCACTGACTCTCCCCTGTCAATTTTCCTAGTTACATCCCCAAAAAATTCCAGTAGATTTGTCAAGCATGATTTCCCCTTCGTAAATCCATGCTGACTCGGAATGATACTATTACTGCTATCCAAATGCTCAGCAATTTCGTCTTTTATAATTGACTCCAGCATCTTCCCCACCACTGATGTCAGACTAACTGGTCTATAATTACCCGTTTTCTCTCTCCCTCCTTTCTTAAAAAGTGGGATAACACTTGCTATCCTCCAATCCACAGGAACTGATCCTGAATCTATAGAACATTGAAAAATGATCTCCAATGTTTCCACTATTTCTAGAGCCACCTCCTTAAGTACCCTGGGATGCAGACCATCAGGCCCTGGGGATTTATCAGCCTTCAGTCTCATCAGTCTACCCAAAACCATTTCCTGCCTAATGTGGATTTCCTTCAGTTCCTCCATCACCCAAGGTTCTCCGGCCCCTAGAACATTTGGGAGATTGTGTGTATCTTCCTCAGTGAAGACAGATCCAAAGTAACGGTTTAACTCGTCTGCCATTTCTTTGTTCCCCATAATAAATTCCCCGATTCTGTCTTCAAGGGACCCACATTTGCCTTGACTATTTTTTTCCTCTTCACGTACCTAAAAAAACTTTTGCTATCCTCCTTTATATTATTGGCTAGTTTACCCTCGTACCTCATCTTTTCTCCCCGTATTGCCTTTTTAGTTAACTTTTGTTGCTCTTTAAAAGAGTCCCAATCCTCCGTCTTCCCACTCTTCTTTGCTATGTTATACTTCCCCTCCTTAATTTTTATGCTGTCCCTGACTTCCCTCGTCAGCCACAGGTGTCTCTTACTCCCCTTAGAGTCTTTCCGCCTCTTTGGGATAAATTGATCTTGCAACCTCTGCATTATTCCCAGGAATACCTGCCATTGCTGTTCTACCGTCTTCCCTGCTAGGGCCTCCTTCCAGTCAATTTTGGCCAGCTCCTGCCTCATGCCTCTGTAATCCCCTTTGCTATACTGTAATACTGACACTTCCGAGAACTTGCATCCGGGGAAACAAGGTTCTGCCGGACCACCTCATCGACGCCTCTCATAACTCTGTGCACTTCTATCGGTTCTTCCCACAACATCTGCCGGTCCACAGAAAACAATCCTTCTGCAGTTGTACAGGGCCCTGGTGAGACCGCACCTGGAGTACTGTGTGCAGTTTTGGTCTCCAAATTTGAGGAAGGATATTCTTGCTATTGAGGGCGTGCAGCGTAGGTTCACTAGGTTAATTCCCGGAATGGCGGGACTGTCGTATGTTGAAAGGCTGGAGCAATTAGGCTTGTATACACTGGAATTTAGAAGGATGAGGGGGGATCTTATTGAAACATATAAGATAATTAGGGGATTGGACACATTAGAGGCAGGAAACATGTTCCCAATGTTGGGGGAGTCCAGAACAAGGGGCCACAGTTTAAGAATAAGGGGTAGGCCATTTAGAACGGAGATGAGGAAGAACTTTTTCAGTCAGAGAGTTGTGAATGTGTGGAATTCTCTGCCTCAGAAGGCAGTGGAGGCCAGTTCGTTGGATGCTTTCAAGAGAGAGCTGGATAGAGCTCTTAAGGATAGTGGAGTGAGGGGGTATGGGGAGAAGGCAGGAACGGGGTACTGATTGAGAGTGATCAGCCATGATCACATTGAATGGCGGTGCTTGCTCGAAGGGCTGAATGGCCTACTCCTGCACCTATTGTCTGTTGTGTAAAGCTAAGAGGGCTTAGCCTTTACGTGAGAGGGGTAAGGGTTGAAAGGAGAGGCGTGCGGTGGGGATTTTCTGTTACGCACAGTGAGCAGTGAGTGTGTGGAACACTCTGCTTGGGGTGGTGACGGTGGCAACTGCAGGTCCACCACTGATTTTCCAGCAACTGGTAGAAACATGGGTAGAGTAGGCCATTCGGCCCTTCGAGCCAGCACCGCCATTCAATATGATCATGGCTGATCATCTAAAATCAGTAGGAAAAAAAAACTGCAGGTCCTGGTTTAAATCAAAATGTACTCCAGCATTTTGTGTCTACGTTCCATCTAAAATCAGTACCCCGTTCCTGCTTTCTCCCCATATCCCTTGATTCCTTCAGCCCCAAGAGGTTCTGCTGCACCTGGAGTATTGCGTACAGTTTTGGTCTCCTAATCTGAGGAAAGACATTCTTGCCATAGAGGGAGTACAGATTGATTCCTGGGATGGCAGGACTTTCATATGAAGAAAGACTGGATAGACTCGGCTTGTACTCACTGGAATTTAGAAGATTGAAGGGGGATCTTATAGAAACTTACAAAATTCTTAAGGGGTTGGACAGGCTAGATGCGGGAAGACTGTTCCCGATGTTGGGGACGTCCAGAACAAGGGGTCACAGTTTAAGGATAAGGGGGAAGTCTTTTAGGACCGAGATGAGAAAGTTTTTTTTCACACAGAGAGTGGTGAATCTGTGGAATTCTCTGCCACAGAAGGTAGTTGAGGCCAGTTCATTTGGCTATATTTAAGAGGGAGTTAGATGTGGCCCTTGTGGCTAAAGGGATCAGGGGGTATGGAGAGAAGGCAGGTACGGGATACTGAGTTGGATGATCAGCCATGATCATATTGAATGGCGGTGCAGGCTCGAAGGGCCGAATGGCCTACTCCTGCACCTATTTTCTATGTTTCTAAGAGCTAAATCTAACTCCCTCTTGAAAATGAGAGTGGTCTGTACTATGTAATCCGGACAAAATCCCCCCCCCCCCCCCCCCCCCCCCCGGAAGTCCCACTAAAAATGTGGCACCCAGGCCGGGTGAGGCGACCGATCTCGACCTCATCGGGACCTCCGAGGCCGATCGTCGGGTGCACTTTGCAGCCTGCGGCCGGGACTTTGGAACTCCGGCACAACAGATAATCCTGCAATGCTCTGGAGCCACTGGTGCCAGAAAACCCGCAGTGGAGCTGAACGACAGTGATGGATGTGAGGCTTTAACTAGGTATTCACTGGAATTTAGATGAGATGAAATCCTATAGAAACATAAAATTCTGAAAGGATTGGACAGGCGAGATGCAGGAATAATGTTCCCCCATGTTGGGGGGGGAAGTCCAGAACTAGGGGTCACCATTTAAGAATAAGGGGTAGACCATTTAGGACTGAGATGAAGAAAAACCTTTTTTCACCCAGAGAGTTGTGAATCTGAGGAATTCTCTGCCACAGAAGGCAGTGGAGGCCAATTCACTGGATGTTCCCAAGAGAGTTAGATTTAGCTCTTAGGGCTAACGGAATCAAGGGGAGAAAGCAGGAACGGGGTACTGATTTTAGATGATCAGCCCTGATCGTATTGAATGGCGGTGCTGGCTCGATAGGCCCTATGTTTTTAGATGGGCACGTGGGTATGCAGGGAATGGAGCACGTGGGGAGATTAGTTTGAATTGGCACCATGTTCTGCATGGACATTATGGGCCGAAGGGCCTGCTCTGATTCTGCACTATTCTCTGTTCAATGTTCCATGACACCCTCACCATGGGTAGATAGACCGGTCATGAAAATAACTATCTTAACTAACTGTCCAGAAATCACTGAATTTCCTTTTGAATCATTCACAGGCTTTAAGCGGTTAATGTAATATACAATCTTTGCCCTTTGCAGAACCTCTAAGCAAGTTTTACCGCTAAAAATTATCAACGTCTGCGCTCTGTCAAGTCACAGCGAGGCAAACAAATAATTACAAAATGCACAGTTGTTTCGAGGAGATAAGAATACAAAGGTCAGTCACTTTGCCCGCTCTTCAAATGAGAGGAATAGATTGGGTAGACGCACAGATTCTCCTGCCCAGAGTAGGGGAATCAAGAACCAGTGGACATGGGTTTAAGGTGAGTGGGGAAAGATTTAATAGGAACCCGAGGGGCAACATTTTCCACACAAAGGAGGGTTGGGTGT